>NC_133333.1:223736256-224036256 GCF_042186555.1 Aquarana catesbeiana | reverse complement strand
AAAAGTGTTTTCCAAATAGCTTTAGATGGCTGTACTGCTTTGTGCTGGATTTAGCATGAAACTGAAGCATGTTTTACCTAGTTTAGAATAAAAAAAGGTTATTTCTCTATTTATTAAGTGTCTACACAATACACAACAGTAACACGGCCTAGTACAGCCAACAACAAGGAAGCCTGAGTAGATCAAAATGGCCGACTGTTTACATACAGCCGCTACCTTCTCCTGGCTGCATTGCCACAAATTGTGTGACTAAAACCTGTCTTGTTTAAAAAAAAAACAACAACAGAGTTTTGGATTGCAGACACCAAAATTGTTATGCACAAGTGAATGTAAGCTTAAGAATAAGACAAATCACTACTTCAAGCCTTACTTCACCAGAAATGTACTCTTACATTCAAGCATTGTGAGTGCACTGTATGTATCACAAGGCATGAGCAAACCAACGTGTACAAATAGATTTAGCTATATAAATATCCAACTGTAGGTAAGCTATAATGTAAAATGTAAGTGTGCTAATTGCTTGTATCTCACAATGCTTATTAGTGTGTCAATAAAGATGTTCACACATGTAAATAAATGTAAAAAGGTAAAAAAAAGCAATGTTAAGTAAAATGTATTTATTAAAAGCCAGTTAATGTATCATATTTTTATTGTTTTTTTTTTTTGGTTTGCAAGGAGGGGGTCACATAGTGGACTCCCAATCTCTATAGCTGTTTTATACAATAATTTAAATTCACAATGGCAATGGAACACCAAAACGACTGTTTTGCGCTAAATATGATGGAAAAAAATAATTTCTTAATAAACTTGCTGGTCCAAGATACATTGTTGTTTTTTTTTTTTTTAAACTGCTAATTTAGATGCAACTGAAATAAAAGCAATACTCTAGGCCAGGCATATGCAATTAGCGGACCTCCAGCTGTTGCAGAACTACAAGTCCCATGAGGCATAGCAAGACAGCTACAAGCATAACACCCAGAGGCAGAGGCATGATGGGACTTGTAGTTTTGCAACAGCTGGAGGTCCGCTAATTGCATATCCCTGCTCTAGGTTTATTAAAAATGTATTGAATCTTATGAATCAATGGAGGAGATTTACTAAAACTGGAGAGTGCAAAATCTGGTGCAGCTCTGCATAGAAACTAGAGCTCACGATTCTGGCTAAAATGAGAATCACAATTTTTTTGCTTAGATCACGATTCTCTCACCATTCTTGCGGCGTAACATCATCTTTCACATTAAAACAAAAAAGTTGGGCTAACTTTACTGTTTCGTTTTATTTTTTATTCATTGAAGTGTTTTTTTCCCAAAAAATTGCATTTGAAAAACCGCTGGGCAAATACAGTGTGACATAAAATATTGCAGCAATTGCCATTTTATTCCCTAGGGTCTCTGCTAAATATATGTATAATGTTTGGGGGTTTCAAGTAATTTTCTAGCAAAAAATATTGATTTTAACTTAAGAAAGAAGTGTCAGAAAAAGATTTAGGCCCCTTTCACACGATCAGACCGTTCAGGTCCGCCTGTCAGTTTTGACGGCGGACCTGAACGGGCGATCCATGCTAGCCTATGGAGCATCGGATGTCAGCGGAGACATGTCCGCTGACATCCGACCCTGTCCGATCCGCTAAGAGCAGACGGGTGGCCCTACGTCCAGGTCCGTCGCTGGCGGATCGGATTGGGTGAGATCTGACTAAAACGGACACGCTGTCCGTTTTCGTCCGATCCCTCCATAGGCGGCAGCGGCGCCTGACAAGCCCCTCCCCGCTCAGTGAGCAGAGAGGGACCTGTCATCCGCCGGGTCAGCGGAGATCAACGGACAGATCTCCCGCTAAGCCGGCGGACCGAGGCGGGCTCCGTAGAAACGGAGTCCGCCTCGTGTGAAAGGGGCCTTAGACTTTCAGTGGTTAAACTTCCTATATTTACAGGTTGTTGAAAACTTGGCAGACTGCCCGATTATTTATTTACACAGAAGTTCTATCCCTTTGATCTAAGAAGGAAGCTTAGTTACAATGTTTCAAGTTAAAGACTTTTAAAGACTTGGCAGACTGCCCAGATGCTTTTTTTTTGACAGCTGAGTGAGCAGATAAAGTCTCTCCACTTGTTTATATGAAAGAATCACAAAATCTGCAGGAGAGATCGTCAAAGGTGGTGAATCGAGATCACGATTTTTTTAACGATTAATTGTGCAGCTCTAATAGAAACCAGTCAACTTCCAGGTTCTATTGGAAAAAACTAAGAAATTGCAAAGATGGACTTTGTAGGCACACACATAGGCTACATAGTGTGCCTACAAACCTACTCGGTCCCAAAAAATAAAAAAACAGTTGTGACTTTAGATATAATTAAACAGTATGTATATTAATAAGAAAACAGACATTGGGAACCCCCAAGGTGAAGGGGAACACTCAAAATTCCAAGTTGAGCAGTAACAGCCAAAAACACAGGAATGTGCATGGAAGCTCGCACTGTACATGAACTATGACAATTCCCATCTTCAGTCTGTTGCATCCATCCCATTTTATGCAGAGTCCACAATTCAAAGGGGTTTGGCAATTCGGCTTTGAGTATCATGGAAAAGGACGTTGCCTTGCAGACATTTTTCTTTCAATGCTCTCCATAAAGAGCTTTAAGCTGTCTGATTTATCATCCTCTGGCAGCAGCTGGGTAAGTTGCAGGAGTTTGCTTCCCAACTCATGTGCCTAAGATGTGACAAAAAAAAAAGTTAGTTCCAGCTAAATCACATGACCGTTTCCTTTCACTGCTTCATCTCCAGTATGGTAGCACCAATGTAAGTGCTGTCAGTTTGGAGGTGGTCCTGTTCTGTGTTTTCTGTGTAAATTAAACCCGCAAACACTGTTTGCAAACTTTATTCTGTAAAAATATTGGAAATGTTACCATGTATTGTTTTAGTATTTATGTGCATGTAGCAGAATCTCTAACCTCTTCCAGTCTAATGAGAACCTTTGAGACCACAGACTGCTGACATCCTTAAATATGTAGTGGGTTGTGAGGCATAGTGGGTGCAAAGGTGGTAAAAGTCATTGGGCGCCAGACACTTCTTGGATGCAAAAGAGATTTTTTTTTTTTTTAACAGTCCTTTTTCAATTTTGCAGGGAAAGAGGGTTAGGGCCAGGACACCCTTGAGTAGTTGCAATTTCAATTGGCAGACTCCGAGACTTCAATAGGAGGACAGCCGTACAGGGAAAGGCCCCAGCAAGGTGCCACTTCTGCACGTGCAGGATTGCTGTCTCCCATGGCAACAGTACTTAACAGTTCCTAACACAAAGTTCAACAGTTCACTCAGCTTCACTACAGCCCCTTGAGCTCCTAGTCTCTCACTGGACTCTCTGAGTCACTGACTCCGAATCAGGGGAGGATCTAGAGTCTAGTCTCGGGAGGGGCACTGCCAGAAAAAAAGGGGTTGCTTACAGAACTGTATTTAACGTATCATACAGTCCAGTGGCGGCTGGTGCTCAAAATTTTTGGGGGGGTGCAAACAAACTGAAAAATTCTGAAAAAAATCCATCAATTGCAGCCTCACCGTACCATCAATCGCAGCCATTGTGTCATCAATCGCAGCCACTGTGCCCATCAATTGCCGCTACTGTGCCCATCAAACGCAGCCACTGTGCCATCAATTGCAGCCACCGTGCCCAACAATTGCCGCCACTGTGCCATCAAACGCAGCCACTGTGCCCATCAATTGCCGCCACTGTCCCATCAAACACAGCCACTGTGTCATCAATCGCTTTCACTGTGCCATCAATTGTCGCCACTGTGCCCATCAAACGCAGCCACTGTGCCCATCAATTGCCGCCACTGTGCCCATCAATTTCTCCCACTGTGCTCCATCAAACGCAGCCACTGTGCCATATGAAATGCTGCCGCCCCCGGCCGGCCCGCCGTCTGCACTTACCTGTCTTGGTGGGACAGCTCCTCGATGTCTTCTCCCGTCCTCTCTTCCTGTCCTCTGCTATGATTGGACACCTGGCGTCCAATCACAGCGCCTGCTGTTTCAGCCAATCAGGTGGCGGGTAACAGATCCGAGCACCTGATTGGCGGAGAGGCGGTTTAGTGTTAGAGAAGCTAATGAATATTTGCTTTCCTAACACAGCTGAGTGACCTGCGAGCGCTCAGCATGGCGCTCACAGGTCACCTTTTTTGACGCCTTTTAGAGCCTATAGCTCTAATCAGGTGCTTCAAAAACACCCCCGCCGCTGTAACAGGCACCCTGCGCCCGAAAAGGGGTGGCAGCGGCGGCCATGGATAGATTCATGCAATACATGAATCTATCTTTTGGTGCTAGAGGGGGTGGCAGGAGAGAGGGGGCAGCGCCCATCCGCCCTTATAGACGCACCGCCACTGATACAGTCCTAACCTTGTTTAAAACAGTGCAGCATCCGATTTATTTATATTCTGACACATGCCACACTTATTTATTTTTTTTATTTGTACACTGATACAGCCACTATGTCCCAATATGACATGCTGGTGCGGGTCCCTGAACACACCCTGCATGCATTCTAGGACCCAAACCTGCACGCATGACATATTGGAACAGAGTGGCTGTGTGTCTCAGTAGAAATAAATTGGATGCCGGCACAGGGATATATGCAACACTTTAAGCATCCCCAATCCAGTAAAAGACAGCCCTGCATGTTACACGCATGTCTGCAGCATGCCCTGTGTGAATGAGGCCTAAAGATTAATTTCATCATCATCATGATAATAACACAATACAAGTGCTGTGGCTCATTGCACCTGTACTGTGTGATTATCATGATGATGAACACATTTAGCTGCTGTATAATTCCTCATTGTGGGCAACAGCCAGGGCATGGCATAGGTGAAGGGTGATACTGAGTAACTACCTTTTTGGAGACAAATTTGTTGCAGATTTAAAGCTTTCTACTTTCCTCACACTTTCCTCAGCCTGCTGTGGTGGCCTGTCGCTCTCAGTGTGTTCACACACACACACACTTGCTGTGTCACCACCGCTGCTGCTGATGGCTGCTGCCCGCTGCTATTTCCCCCTCAGCTTGAGCCCGTCCTTCACTCAGCACCTATTGGCTGAAAGAGTTAGGAAGTGATAAGGCTGCTGACTGATATCACTCCGCCAGAGCCGGAACCTTCATTTCATTATCGCAAAATTCGTCTCCTGGTGGTGTTAATCCGCCTGAGCGCAGAATTTATAAAAAAAAAAAAAAGTCTCTTTATGCTACAGCACCCTGGACCCCTCTAAATGAACTGATGGGGTCCAGGGATTATATTTTAGGCCACCTGGGAGCTGCGAGGAGTCAGGGGGAGCAGAAATAAAGTCCCTGGAGCTGCATTTAGATGATGCCTCACGAAACTTAAAGTGGTTGTAAACCCTTACAATCCACTTTTCCCAAGGCGTCTTTCAGGACAGCACCTGAGAGATAGCAACTCCACCCACCGGAAACAGGAAACACCTTCTTCCTCCAAACTTTAAAGGGAGGCACCTCCCTACCATACCTCAGTTTTTGTGTTTCCTCCGGCCCGGAGGGAACATCTTTTGGGAGGGGAGTCGAGGTCTCTTAGGTGCTCCTGGGAGGCCCGCAAGAGACCCGCTGTCCTCCCGGCCTACCCAAGCATCCGCAGCGGTAGGAATCGGGCTCCTCTTCCCCTCCTAGTGCTCGGTGAGAGCCGAAGATTCGGTAAACCCGCGCGGTCGTAGGAGCAGCGGTGCGCGTGCGCCGCTGCCATTTTTTCGGCGGTCGCGCCAGAAGTGACAAAGCGGGTCACTGGGTCAGCGAAAGCGTCATTTCCGGAGTGGACGCAAGGGGGGAGGAGGGAGAACAGGAGCTGGCGCCTATTTCCGCTTCCGGTCCGGTGCAGATGCACTATGGGAGTCCGGAAGCGGCATACGAAGCCACGAGTGGAAAGCTGCACACCAGAGATGGAGGACTCAGCGTCTGCAGCGGTGGGGACAGGCACAGGCGCCAGCAAAGCTCAGGTAGGAACAGCGGTTTAAAGTCTGTTTTCTTCCTTTACCTGGGTTTGGTCTATACCTTTTTTTCTCTACCCCCTAGTGGCAAGGGGCCTGTCTGGGCACTAGAGGCTGACTGGTTTCTTCTAAGTGCACCTGTGGGTGATTCTTGTGAAGCTGAGACTGGGTCTCACTAAAAGGTCCCCTGGTTTTTTTCCCTTTTTGTTTTTTTTTCTCATAGGCTAAAAGCTCTGACCCAAAAAAGAGATGTCCTTCTTGCAGGGCCAAAATGGGAGAAAATTGGAAAAATAGGCCCTGTGCAGTGCATGCATCACTTCTTTAGTCAGGGAGGAATCAGCTTCGGTTTGTGATGACCTGGTTGCCTCTGTAAAGAAGGAACTATATGCCACGATTCAAACTTTTCGTGACTCTTTAGTTAACCCAGCTGCTAGTCAGCCATCCACTTCTGAGGCTTCCCAGGGTTCACTTTCTATTCCGGTGGTGGAAGCTCTATCTGAAGACCCCTCAACCAGGGAAGAGCAGTCCCCTGCTCATTCCGTTAAAGATTCGGAAGAGGAGGGTGAGGAAGCGGAGGTGGTCCCTTCCAAATTTAAGCTATCCCTAGAGGAGGTAGACGGGCTCCTGAAGGCTATTCATGTTACACTTGGCTTAAGTGAGGAAAAGAAGGAATTACCTCTGCATGACCGCATGTATGCGGGATTAAATGAACCTAAGGGCCGAACATTTCCCGTCCATTCGGTGATTTCTGACGCCTTTGCTAAAGAATGGCAAGATCCAGAAAGTAAACCCTTTTTTTCCAGAGCCCACAAAAGGCGCTTCCCTTTTGAGGAGGACCCTTCTGCGGCATGGAATAAGGTGCGCGGGTTGGATGCTGCATTTTCCCAGGTCTCAAGATCCACAGACCTGTCCTTTAAAGACATGGGGGTTCTGAAGGATCCGATGGACAAACGCATGGATCTTTTGCTCAAGAGATCATGGCAATCAATCATGAGCAATTTGAAGCCAGCAATGGCCACAACATGTGTGGATAGGAATCTGGAATACTGGGTGAACCAGCTTAGATCACATATAGTGGCAGATTCACCCAAACAAGAGATCATAGATTCCTTTCCTACCCTGATCTCTGCAGTAGCTTATATTGCGGATGCTTTGGCTGAAGCAATTAAAATGTCAGCTAGGTCTGCAGCTTTGACAAATGCTGCAAGAAGAGCTTTATGGCTAAAAACCTGGCCAGGGGATACAGCTTCAAAGAGCAAACTTTGTGGTATTCCTTTTTCAGGTGACCTTCTTTTTGGCCCTGATCTAGATAATATCCTAGACAGAACTGCTGATAAAAAGAAGTCCTTCCCGGTCAAAAAGAAAAAGCAGGCCCCAAAACGTCTTTTTCGACCTCAAAAAGCTCAAGACCAGGACAGTAAGTTTCAGGGGAGGAGGAAAAATTGGTCCGCACAAAAAACGAAGGGGAAAGGCGGAATTCTCTTCCGTCCTCCTTCACAGGCCGAAAAATCGCAATGACTCGTCCCTGCGGGTTGGCGGAAGATTAGGGGAGTTTCTTCCGCAGTGGTCAAGGATAACTTCAAATCAGTTTATTCTGACCACTCTCTCGCAGGGCTATACTCTCGAGTTTTCCAGAAGCCCCCCAGGAAGGTTTCTGTTAACAAATACCCCTCAAGATCCAATAAGGGCCCTGGCCATGAAGTCCTCTCTAGAGGAACTGATGCAGCAGGGTGTAGTAATCCCAGTGCCACCAAAAGAACAGCGGGAGGGATTCTATTCGCATGTCTTCCTAGTGAAAAAACCAACAGGAAGATTTCAATTAATTCTCAATCTAAAACCGCTAAACATAGCCATCAAGTACAGAAAGTTCAAGATGGACTCAATTTTCACTGTCAGAAATCTGCTGACTCCAGGTTGCTTCATGACGTCAGTGGATTTAAAAGATGCATATCTGCATATTCCAATCTCATCCCAATCCCAGATGTATCTCAGGTTGGCAGTAAGGTTGGAGGGCGGAATCCAGCATCTACCATTCACAGCCCTACCCTTCGGGCTATCTTCCGCACCACAAATTTTTACCAAGGTGATGGCAGAGGGACTAGCTCCGCTTCGTCTTCAAGGAATCGCAGTAATTCCTTATTTTGGACGATCTGCTATTATCCGCCCCCTCAAGAGAGGAATTGCAGAGAAATTTAGGCAGAGCATGCAGCCATCTGGAGTCTCTCGGATGGATTCTAAATCTCCAAAAATCTTCCCTGAACCCATCTCAGGAGATTCGGTTTCTAGGGTATATAATAAATTCGGTAGCTCAAAGGATCTTTCTTCCTTCAGAGAAGAAGGAAAAGATCCAGGATACAGTGTCTTTACTGCAGACCAACCAGCAGCTGTCGGAAAGGCGGGTCATGTCAGCTTTGGGTGTTCTGACTTCGTCAATGCTGGCTGTTCAGTGGGCAAGGTTACACTTCAGACATCTGCAGGCCTTTCTTCTGAGATCCTGGGATCACAATTTGGAATCTCTAGAATCGGAAGTAAAAATTCCAACCCAGGTGAAGAGGTCACTATGGTGGTGGAAGAGGCAGGATATCCTATCGGAGGGGTTAGTCTGGGCCTGTCCGATCGGAAAAAGGCTGACAACCGATGCCAGTTCCTGGGGGTGGGGGGCCCACCTAGAAAAGGATTTCACTCAGGGAAACTGGTCCAGGAAAGAGGCGACAAAGTCCTCAAACTGGAGAGAGCTCAAAGCGATCGACTTGGCTCTGAGGTCGTTCGCTCAGGGTCTTCAGGCTCAGCATGTTCAAATACTAACAGACAATGCCACAGCCGTGGCTTATATAAACAGACAGGGAGGTACAAGGAGCAAATCGCTGTAAGTACTAGCCATGGACATTCTTCAGTGGGCAGAAGGACACTTGCTGTCTCTATCTGCGGTCCACCTAAAAGGGTCCCTGAACAGAGTGGCGGATTTCCTGAGCAGAAACCCCATTCAGGAAGCAGAATGGTCTCTGAACCCAGAGGTTATTCGCTATGATTGCCGAAAAATGGGGGCTGCCAGATGTGAACCTGTTCGCCTCAAAGGAGAATGCCCTGGTTCCGTTATTTTTTTCCCTAAACAGTCACCACGGGTCACTAGGGACAGATGCTCTGGCGTATCCATGGAAATTCCATCTTTGCTACGCTTTCCCCCATTCCAGTTAATTCCCTTAATATTAAAGCGGGGTTCCACCCAAATTTTGAACAATACCTGTATGTATTTTCTTCCTTGCCTAGATGCTGACATACTGTTTAAAAAAATTTAATTCGCCGTAATTACCTTTTGTTTTTCTATTCTTCTTTGCACTTCCTGGTTCTCCTCCCGTGGGAGTAGACGTGTTTCTTGCCTCTCCCAGACTCCTGGGAGCTAGTCTCAGGCTTCCCAGGATGCCACTGAGCATGTGCGGGAACGAGCAGTGAATGTTGGGAGCACAGCATTCACCACATCCAGGAAATAAATGCTTGTGGGCTTCAAATGCCCACAATGAAGATGGAAACCGCCTGCAGTGAATAATATAAGTTATTCTTTCCGACGAAATTAGACACAGGCGGACATATTACACACAATATGTGAGTATGTAATGCTGAGAAGAAAAGTTTGTGAATGAACTCAAAAAAAAAAAAAAAAAACAATAGATAGGTGGACCCCCGCTTTAAGGAAAATTCAGAAAGAAATGGTACCAGTCATTCTAATCACGCCCTTTTGGCCAAGAAGGGCCTGGTTTTCAACCGTTCTGAGAATGGCGGTCAAGCCTTATTGGCATCTTCCCCCTTAGGCACGATTTACTATTACAGGGTCCTGTATATCATCCAGAGGTAGCCACTTTGGCTCTCACAGCCTGGTATCTAAAGAGCAGCTCTTAAAAAGCAAGGGCTTTTCCAACCGTTTGATTTCAACACTATTATCAAGTAGGAAAAAGGGACTAGGGACATTTATTCCAAGGTCTGGAGGGTTTATAAGACATGGTGTAATTCATCTGCCCAGGACCCAGGGAGTCTTGTTACCATTCTTGAATGTTTACAGGATAGAGCCGACAAGGGACTAGCAGTTAGTACCTTGAAGGTACAGGTGGCTGCGCTAGCAGTGTTCTTAGAAAGATCTGTGGCCTCAAATCCTTTGGTAACCAGATTCTTTAGATCCCTTACGAGATCCAGACCTGCACCGCTTAAAGTCTTTCCTAAATAGGATCTGTCTATAGTTCTTCAGTCTCTAACAAAGAGAACCTTTGAACCATTAGAAGAAGCGCCACTCAGATATCTCACTTTTAAATCTGTGTTTCTGATTGCCATGGTCTCTGCACGCAGGATCAGTGAGCTCAGCGCTTTATCAATTAAGGAACCCTATTTGTCTATCTTTCCTGATAGGGTTATACTTAGGACAGATCAGAAATTCTTACCAAAGATAGCTTCACTACAGAATCGTGTTCAAGACATTATACTTACAACCTTCTGCTCCCAACCCAGCAGGGGAGAAGGAGACTTGTTTCCACATGTTGGATGTCAGAAGGACTTTGTTATGCTATTTGGAAAGAACAAGGTCCTTTAGACGTTCAGATTCGCTGTTTGTGCTTTTCTCGGGCAACAGAAAAGGTTGCCAGGCTTCTAAGGTTTCTTTAGCAAGGTGGCTGAAACTATCCATTTCAGAGGCTTATTCGCATGCAGGTGTGTCTCCACCAGCAGGAATTTGTGCGCACTCAACAAGAGCACTAGCAGCCACTTGGGCAGAGAAAGCTGGCGCCACCCCTGAACAAATTTGCAGGGCGGCAACATGGTCGAGTTTTCACACATTCGTGAAACATTACAGGCTGGACCTCACATCTGCTATGTGTTTATGTGTTCCAGCCGGGGCCGGAGGTCTTCTCTATTACAACTGAGGTATGGTATGGAGGCGCCTCCCTTTAAAGTTTGGAGGAAGAAGGTGTTTCCTGTTTCCGGTGGGTGGAGTCGCTATCTCTCAGGTGCTGTCCTGAAAGACTTCTGGAAAACAAGTTACCGGTAAGTCTAACTTGATTTTTTGCTACAGGTAAGCCTATAATAAGGCTTACCTGTAGCTACCCCAGATATCTCCTAAACCTGCACGGTTTAGGAGATATCCCCTATATCTACATGTGCCAATGTCATGGGCACATGTGCACTGAAGCAATGGCACATACATGCCATTTGCTTCAGTGAGTGAGTGAGTTACCAGTGGCTCCCGCGCGCATGCGCGGGAGTGACGTCATCGTGGCCCTGGCCAATCACAGCGCTAGAGCCGCGATACCCGGAAGTAACTCCGGGGAGAAATGTCACCGGCCGGTGCTGTGTATGGGCACCACAGAGGGGGCTTCGATTTCAGTTGAGTATTACATAATGGGGGGCGCAATTACCCTTTTACGATCCCTAGCTTGGCACTCCAGATACCTTTCAAGCTTCACCCCTGCTGACCGGCTCGGTCCCTGGCTTGACACACAGGGCTGCTCTGCAAGCGTCACCTCCGCTGGTTGGGTCCCTGACTTGATCACCGCCTGAAGTTTTCCGATTCTCCAACATGCCCATTTGGTGAGAATGTTGCTCCCGTACTTGCTTCGGTTACTCACTGTGGTCCCTGGTTAAAGGTGGTAGGTTCCTTAGTGGTGACAGCTTCCATTCTACCTCCGACCACTGACAGGTTCTTTGGCTGGCAGAACCGTCACTTATGGTTGGACTACAAGCCGCAATCCCAACCCTGCGCTGCTCTCTTACTTCTGGATAGGCCCTCACACAGCCTGGCAGCCAGATGCCCCCGGGATAGGCCTAATCTCCGGCCTAGTAGTCCGGGGCACAAGACACACATCCACCCAGACAACCGTTCAGGTGGCACAGAACATATATCACCTGACCCCAACCGAATATATAGGTTCTCCCAGCAGGCCAAAGGATTCAATAAACCCCTGTCCATTAACTGAGACCTCCCATATACCCATAACTTGACCTAGAAATGTCCTTCTCACATCTATGCCACCAAGTACCCGGCCATCTAGTGGCAGAGGAGAAAAGTATAACAAGGCCAAACTTAGGGAGAACTCAATGGATCTCTAACAACTATCTACAGTAGCTACTCCTGACAAGGGATTTGGTGAGGAGCTCCCTGACTAAACCTCAGGCTCTACATGCAGAACCAAGTTTCTTGATCGGCCCATTAGATCCTGCCAACCTCCAAATGTAAAAAAGAACATTTTTTTCAAATAAGTTGTTCCTTTATAACCTTTTTGTCATTCAGTTTGGCAGTTCAAAATCACAAGTCGCACCCTAATGGAACCCCTCAAATCCTTGCGGGTGAAGATGCAGCGACTTTGCAACTGCACTACTCCTTTGTGATTTAATTGTGACTTGTATTGACTTAAATGAAGTCGCAAGCCATAAACTTAATTAGGAGGCTGGACATGGACTAGATCGCCGCAGATACTGCGACAATCTTTTACCGGAAGTGGGAGCAAATACCTGTATTAGACAGGTATCGGCTCCCCCCTCCCCCCTGAAAGGTGCCAAATGTGACACCGGAGGGGGGAGGAAACGGATAAGCCGAAGTTCCATTTTTGGGTGGAACTCCGCTTTAAGTTATTACTGAAAGATGCAAAATTTACAGATGAAAAATAAAAAATACTTTCAACGACTTTAACATGCTAAACTTTATATGCGATTTTAGGGTTTACATATACTTTAAGATTTAGGAGTACTTTATTTGTAAAAAAGAATTTATAGGCCAACAGTTTAAATATAAACTTTTATGGGGAAGACTTACCGCCTTAAAATCCACTCTGAGATAGTGCAGCATAGCCAGGGCATGTAGAACCTTGGCTATGTTGGCTGGCTCCTTCTTTGCAGCTTGTTCCCTGATGTCATAAATAGCACTGAGGATCTGAAGAGCTTCTGCCTCCTGGTTTTCATCTACGGCAAGGACATTGCAACAAATCAGGATAAACTGACCAGTCACGTAGATTTATTCTAACTACTTCAAATGGCTGCTGCTAATAATCTGACAGAGGTTCTAACCCTTCTAAACTCTATCCAAAGCAAAGAAAAAAACATTTTTTGGCTGGAGATTTGCCTTAAAGAGAATTATTTCTCCTAAATGAAAATTAAAGTATATCTAAAGCCCACATTTTTTTCTAGCGTTGAATACAGTAGAGTAAGTACAGATTTACAATTTTATAAAGCTGGAATTGCCCCCCTCCAGTGCTCTCCACCCCCCCTGCCCCCCCGGTGTTCTTCTCCACTCCCCCAGTGCTCTCCGCCACCCCCCCCCCCCCAGTGTTCACTGGCCCCCACAGTGCTCTCTGCCCTCCCCGGTGTTCTCTGGTTCCTCCTGTGCTCTCCGCCCCCCAGTGCACCTCACCCTCCACTGTGGTCTCTGCCCCCGTGCTCTTCATGCTCTCCGCCCCCCCCCCCCCCCCAGGCCTATTTTTTGTCCCAGTATGGGCCTGTACGGGACCCTCTCATCAGGGTTCAATACACTGGTGAAAATTGGACTTGAGTGATGTCAGAGTGGAAAATGTTAAAAGGAAAAAAAAAGGAGTATGAGTATCTGTGGGAAGGCAGACTTCAGGTCTAAATGAGCTGCCAGAGCCCAAGAAGATAATGCATGCATCTCTGGCCATTCCATTAAGTTCATGACCAGCTTTACCCTGGTTCTGGTTACTAAGCTTGAAACCGGGGAATTCCTTCAGGAAGGAACCTTGTACTGATTAACTATGGAACCTACCTACTGAAAATACTAGATCCCTAGTTTCATGCTGATGCAGTAGCTACTGTCCTTTTTATACTTTACCTTCAGTACGTTTTGAATCAGTAGCCTGGAAAAAGTAGCAGATTTGGAGCTCTGACTTTACTCTGAATTTCATGATTTGTACCTCAAAAGGTGTTAGAACCACAACCAGCTGTTACAGTCAGGATGAAGAGCCAGTAGCTATAGCACCAAAGAGGCTTCCACCACCCAGCTGAATAAGTGCAACAGCAGGTTACCCTGGTCGATGACATGAGTTCACCTGAGGCATGGGGTCTGAGCACTAACCGGTGTTCACTAGAGCTCTTGAAGGTGGAGATGGGTTTTGCTGCATGTTAGTACCTCAGGATCTCCCCACCAGGAGGTGAGTAAGCCAGGGTCCAGTAGGTGATATAGCAAATAGGAATCAAGCAGAAGCGTACTCAGTAAACAAGCCAAATGTCAGGAACGATTGGTAGCAGAGACAGAAACGGCAGCAGGAGCGACAAGAGCAAGATATTGGCTGAAGAGTGCACAGTAATCTGGAAAACGCAAAGGCATGGCTTAAATAGGAAGGAGTTCAAGGTTCAGCAGAAACAAAGCACAAGGCAGAATTGTCCAATGAATCAGAGAGAATGCTGTCCAGCAGTTTTGGTGGCTCAGCAAGAAGAGACATTGCCAGACACAGCAGAGGTTCACACCCAGATCCTGACACCAGCTAAGTGTCTAGTGTTTTTAGAAACAATATCAGACTTCATATTACTTTCAGTACAGGTTTCCCTTAAAACTAAACTCTGGACATATAGCTCCCACACAAAGTCTAAATAACCACTAGGTTATTTTTTTATGCTGGGTCCTGAGTTTTTCATCTTCTTCCCTGCAGAGTAGGATGGTTGTTCTTCTTCAGGTTAGTTAGTATGGTGCTTTCGGCAGCCAATTCCGTTTTTTTCGTCCAATAAAAGCTGGATGTGCAGATAAGATTTTTGTCGGACGTGAACTCAACCTCCTATTTTCGTTTCATTAGTACGGGTTTTCGTACGAAAAAAATCGTAAGAGCAAGACTACGCATGCTCAGAAACGAAAGAACAGATACAAAACTATTCAACACATTATGCCACTTCTGAAGCATTCTGTAGTACGAGAATTTTCGTATGGTGAGTAACCTCTTCACTTTCCACTTGAGACTAGCATGCAACAAAAAACAGACGCTTGGTCGCCCGAAAATCTGATTGTGTGTATGAGGCTTAAGAAGCGACCGGATGACCGAAGCGCTGGATCTACCAGCCATTACTTGTGGAAGTGGTGCCAGCATGAGGCAGATGGCAGAGTTAGGTGAGTATAAAAAAGTTTCAGTCATTATTGCTTTAATATCTGCTAAATGGGTGAAAGCGGGGAATGAAGGGGGTGAGTCCATCCTCAGAGATAGGCTTTAATTGCACCCATGAGTACCTAGGAAAGCACATAAGCGACCCTCAAGCTCCATGATAGAAACATTTTGCAGCAAAATTTCACTGAGAACTAATACTTATTCTCATTACACACATACATATTATTTTGACAGGTTTATACACATTTTTGACTCCTTTGACAAGGATTCCTACCTATGCCTTCTTGATCACTGTCATCAAACCAAACAGGACCAATTCTCATTGAAGACCTCATCTGAATATCAACCAATCTGTTCAGGTGAGTGTGCCATATATCCGTTACCTGAAATATAATCAATGCAGAATGATGATGATATATATATATAATTTATTTTGCATAGAGTATAGTATCCATTGTGGAGATTTCACTTCCTGTCCCATAACCAAACAGGAAGTGAAAAGAAATCCTTGCAAAATAAGGGAATTCCTTGGGATCCCCCAGGTCACCAGAACTAGTGTCCCCATTGGAAGATTTCCCCCCTATTACAGTTCTGGGGACAACCCAAAATTTGGGATTTTCTTTTACTTTCGATGATAAAAGGTAAACAGGACAAATAGAGAGGATGAATCTTCTTAACGGGGGGCACAGACAGCAAAAATTTACAGATGTTCTAATCCCTCTCCACTCTATCCAAAACTAAAAAAAAAAAAAAAAAAAAAAAAAAAAAGCTTTACCCTTAGTTATACTTAAAAGTGATTGTAAAGGCAGAAGGTTTTTTTTATCTTATTGCATTCTATGCATTAAGATAAAAAGCCTTCTGTGTGCAGCACCCCCCTCAGCCTCCCGTCCCTAATATTTACCTGAGCCCCATCTAGATCCAACGATGTTGCAGTGCTGTAGGAGTATCTTGACTGTCCAGGACTCACCTCCTCATAGGCTGAGACAGCAGCACGGCACCATTGGCTCCCGCTGCTGTCAAAGTCAGTCAACCAATGAGGAGAGAGAGGCCTCGGCTCCGTGTCTGAATGGACACAGGTAGCTGCAGCTCAGCTCGGATGCCCCCATAGCAAGCTGCTTGCTGTGGGGGCACTCGGCAGGAGGGAGGGGCCAGATGCACCGAAGAGGGACCCGAGAAGAGGAGGATCTGGGCTGCTCTGTGCAAAACCACTGCACAGAGCAGGTAAGTATAACAGGTTTGTTATTTTTAACTAAAAACAAAAATGAGACTTTAGTATCACTTTAAAGTGGTATTAAAAGTACATTTCTTCCTAAATCAGATGCTAATACTATAATATTAGATTTTTTTTTTATTATTCATATTCTCCTCTGAGCTTTATTTTAAAACAGTCTGCCAACTGTGCCCCTACATTGTCATTTGCTGTGTGCCTCTTGTGTTGCCGGGACCTCTAGCCAGGGCTGAGAAAAGAGGTGGGAGAGAGGGACGCCTACCCTGGGCGCAATGGTTTACTGTGGGGATGGGGGTGCCTTCCTTCTGTTACAAGGCTGACAGAAGTAGTGACAGTGGCAGTGATTGTGACTGCTGGGGAGCATGCACATCATTAATGGGGGTGGGGGGGAGCAGGTTGGCATTTTTGCCCTGGGCACTGGATGACCTTGTTCCGGCACTGCCCATAGCGCTGCGACTCGCGCTGCCTGGGTGTTCGCTCTGCATTTACAGTTGTAGTCTTAGTGGGAATACGCAAGTAAAGGAGACTCCTACAGGACTCCAAAGGTCCTGGTGGCACACATAGAATGGCAATGTTGGGATTCAGCAGGGGGACAGTTAAAAAAGGAAGCTCCAAGGAGGAAATGTATTCAAAAAGCATCAAACATATGTAAGTTATATTAGTATTTGATTTAAGAAAATACTTTACAATATAATTACCATTTTAACATATATTGCTCAAGTCCTCCTATATGCTGCCTTTCATTTTCACACATTTTCCCACACTTCCAAATAGATGTCACAGATGTCACTCAACAGTCCAAATCAGCCATAGTGCAGCAAGTATACTGTGGATATCTGTGGCCGGGAGCCTAGGCATTTGCAAACAGCTGCGGCCAAGAAATCTGTACAAGTCAATGACAGGCTGACTGGAGCTGTGGCCTTCAGCCGCTGTAAGCATGTGTCCACACATCGAGCGATTGCATGCAGTTAGGGACACATCATTAGCTCTGGACACACAGATTGGTAGGATTAACGCTGCACCATCATTCATTTTTTAACATTAAATTGCATTCGGCTATCATCAACCAAACAAATAAAATAGATTTAAAATATGTAAGAGTTTCCGATATGCAATGCTGACCTACCTCAGAATACAGAGAATCGGCAATGTCCATTTTATTCTGTCGGAAAAAAACATTGGCCATATGGAAGTATCCTCCGGCAGTGCTGATGTCACTAGGTCCGGAGACGGTGCTCGCATAGTAAATCTAAGATTGATAAAATACTTATACTCATGATTATGTAAATACAGTCAGGCTTCTTTAATAGGATAAAAATCAAAGGTGCTCACTGTACTGCTTAACATATAAACAGCCACTAGACGGAGCATCAGCAAATCTGTGTGTACCACTTGCCCATGAAAACACAAAACAGCGAGCAAGTTAAGATCATTTCATATATTATAAATGCATAAAACCATATGATAATAAAAAAGGTGTTATGACAAACAAATATAGTTTTGTTAAATAAGAGGAACTTCATAACTATATGTAGAAGAAATATTCCAAACACATAGGACCTGTGTTACCATGAAGTAAAAATGTATATCTTTATCCAGATTTCTGGAAGTATTAGGAAGAGTTTGCGTGAGGGTTGCAGGGTAGTATGAGGGTTGCAAAAAAGGGGCACATGGGCAATTTGGCTCATGAGCGTCTATTTTCCTGTGGTTTTGGGTGCCTGGGAGATACAGGTACAGTGTCCAGCTTTGCTGCCAGCAGCCTATCAAAATCTATGACAACAGAAATATGCGGTGGCTGGACACGGCTGGAAGCTGGACAGAGTGGTACTCGCTTTTATAGGTTCTATACCCTAAAAGATGTATACCCTGAATGCAGAATTTCTGCCCCAAACGTGATTACCATAAGGCACAGCATCCAGCCGCTGCGTATCTCAGTCTGTTGTAGATTTTAAAGGTTGCTGGTTGCGGGGGGCTGGATGCTGCATCTGTTTCTCCTGAAAAAACGAAAATGCTGGGAGTTGACATTGATGGGCCAAACCACCCGTCTGCATGTAGCTTTAGGGTTACCTTGAAGGTTAGTGTGAGGGTTACTGGGGCATTTGTGTGAGGGTTAACGTTAGGGTTGCAGGGAGGGTTATTTAAAGGAGGGTTAGGGTTACTGCAAGATTGCAGGTTACAAAGAGGGTTAGTATAAGGATTACAGGGAGGTTCAGCTTGAGGAATAGTATTAGGTGTACAGGAAGGGTTAGAGTTGGGATTACAGGGAGGGTTAGTGTTAGGTTTACAGGGAGGGTTAGTGTTAGGTTTACAGGGAGGGTTAGTGTTGGGATTACAGGGAGGGTTAGTGTTGGGATTACAGGGAGGGTTAGTGTTGGGATTACAGGGAGGGTTAGTTTTGGGATTACAGGGAGGGTTAGTTTGGGGATTACAGGGAGGGTTAGTTTGGGGATTACAGGGAGGGTTAGTGTTGGGATTACAGGGAGGGTTAGTGTTGGGATTACAGGGAGGGTTAGTGTTGGGATTACAGGGAGGGTTAGTGTTGGGATTACAGGGAGGGTTAGTGTTGGAATTACAGGGAGGGTTAGTGTTGGGATTACAGGGAGGGTTAGTGTTGGGATTACAGGGAGGGTTAGTGTTGGGATTACAGGGAGGATTAGTGTTGGGATTACAGGGAGGGTTAGTGTTGGGATTACAGGGAGAGTTAATGTTAGGATTACAGGGAGGGGTTAGTGGCAGGTTTACAGGGAGGGTTAGTGTTAGAATTACGGGGAGGGGTTAGTGGCAGGTTTACAGGCAGGGTTAGGATTACAGGGAGGGTTTGTGTTAGCATCACAAAAAGAGTTAATGTGAAGGGGGTCTCATTTTCTGCACCAAAATCTACAAGCACTCATCTCCCAGCGCTGAAAGCTAACTCTATTGTAGTGTCTCTACAAAAAGGATAAATGTCAGCTAATTCAGGGCATCCAAGTTGAAGTTTAGGAACTAAATGCCCACTGTAAAATGATCTCTACATTTTGTAAATTTAAAGTAAAGCACAAAAACCCTCCTCTGCTATTTTATACCCTAATTAGATTAAAAATACAAAAAAAAAACAAAAAAACTAGTGACCAGGACCCTCCCTGGTGCTGTAACCACTTCCTAATGGCTTCCTATCAGCGTGATTCTCATAGGGTCCTAAAGACTCCTGCAATGGCATGATGTTGTCAGGACAAGTGGTGGCAACAAGACTGGACAGCGGCAGGCTTAAACTGTAATGATCAAGCATAATTTTGCCTTGTGGATGATTTAACTCTGCCTATAGCAGTTGGAGGCTCATGTTATTGCATAGGGAGGCAAGTCTGCAAGCTCTCAGTCACCTACATCGTAGTTTCTTTCGGCCTGGTTTAATTTCTTAGAGCAGATGGCTACTGGGTGCAGTAGAGCTTTCGGGCCCAGACGCTGAGAGAGTGCGGCTCCTGTTGCCACTTCAGAAGCATCTACTTTGAGCACGAAAGGGAGTGCTGGTTTCCAGGTGTTGCAACAGCGGAGCAGAGGTAAACAAAGTTTTGAGTTGTTCAAAGGCTGCTTGGGCTTCCTTATTCCAGAAGAAACGAGTGTGGAGTCGTGTGAGTTGAGTAATTGGGGCAATTATGGTCGAGAAACCTTTAATGAATCTCCAGTAGAAGTTGGTAAAGCCTACAAATCTTTGGACACCCTTTCTGTCTGAAAGTGCAGGCCAGTCTAGGATTGCTGATACCTTCTTTGGATCCATGGAAATCCCTTCAACGGAGATTATGAGCCCCGAGAATTGAATAGATTGTTTCTCAAAATCGCACTTCTCTGCTTTGACGTACAAACCGTGCCTGCGGAGGGTATTCAGTACCTTATTGACATGTTTTCTGTGGAGTTCGAGAGAGGCAGAGAAGATCAGGATATCGTCCAGATAGACGATCAGGAATAAGTCAAGGTACTCTCGGAAGATATCATTGCCTAGGTGCTGAAACATTGCGGGGGCATTGCATAGCCCAAAGGGCATCACAAGGTATTTAAAGTGGCCAAAGCGTGTTCTGAAGGCCTTTTTCCACTTGTCCCCCTCTCTAATGCGCACCAGATTATATGCCCCCCTCAAGTCAAGTTTTTATAAATACCCAGGCTGCTCAGAACCTCTGGAACAACTCCCGGATGAGGGTACCTATTCTTGATGGTGATCTTGTTGAGCTCCCGGTAGTTGATGCATTGCCTGAGGGAGTGGTATTTCTTTTCAACAAAGAAGATGCCTGCTCCGGCAAGTGAGGAGGAGGGACGAATGAAGCCTTTGGCTAGGTTCTCATCAATGTACTGTCTGAGGGCCTCCAATTTCACCTCGGACAAAGGGAAGATGTGCCCGAAGGGAATTCTTGCTCCGGGGAGTAGCTCACTGGGGCAGTCATATGACCTGTGTGGTGGCAAGGTATCTGCTTCCCTTTTGTCAAAGACGTCAAGGTAGTCGTGGTAGACAGAAGGGACTACTTGACTGGTGTCTGTTGCTGGTTGTATGGTCAGGCAAGTATGGGAGTTGGTTTGCATGGGGATGCCACAATGCTGGTGGCAGTAGTTGGATGAGAATGTGACCTCTCCTCTGGACCAGTCTACTGAAGGGTTGTGGGCTTGTAGCCACGGTATTCTGAGAATAACTGGGAAAATGGGAGATCACATCAAAACTGAGAAGTTCCTGGTGCCCTGTGTCTGTGGTTGTGAGAATAGGGACTGTTCCCTGTGTAATAGGTCCTGAACTGGGTGGAGTGCCATCAGCTAGGTGTATATCTAGTTTTCGATCTTTGAGAGTCAGAGGAATGTGCAGGTCTTTAGCCAAGTTGATGTCCAGGAAGCAGCTGCAAGCTCCAGAGTAAATGATTGCCCGCAGTTTGACGTCCCTTCCAGCCACCTGCAGAAAGATGGGGAGAATAATGTGAGCAGATGGAGCCCCGGATAGCTGAAGGTATGAAGGGTACAAGTGCCTGAACTTACTTGGCTGAACCGGACAGTTGCGTAGGAAGTGGCCTGATGCTCCACAGTAAATACAGAGGTTATTCTGTCTCCTGCGTTCTCTTTCTTCTGGGGTTAGAGCGGGTCGGAGTAGACCAATCTGCATTGGTTCTATATCAGAAGAATTCAGAGGAGTAGCGCAGGGACTGTTGGAGTCAGGACCTGGGGCAGTACCCAGGATGGCCAAAAGGTGTGAGAGAGCGCTCAGAGCGTCTCTCCTGCAGGCGCTTATCCAGCTGAATGGAAGTTTGGATAAGAGTCTCTAGCGTGGCGGGAGCTGCAGACATGGCAAGCTCATCCTTGATGGAGACGGAGAGGCCTATACGGAATTGGTACTTCAAAGCTGCGTAATTCCATCCGGTATCAGCCGCCCATCTACCGAACTCCCCAATGTAATACTCTTCTGGTCGTCTTCCCTGCACCAGGGAGTGAAGGGCAGACCCTGTGGTGGCAGTTTTCTGTGGGTCATCATATAAAGTAGCCATGGCTTCAAAAACATGGTAACTGAGTTCAACACCTCATCCTTTCATTCTAGGTGGTTATGGGCCCAGGATTGTGGTTCATCAGACAAGAGGGAGATGATGAACCCCACTTGGACAGTCTCTATAGCAAAGGTCCTGGGTTGCAGGGCAAAAGAAAGTTTGCTGGCATTCCTGAACGCTCTGAACCTCCGCCGGTCCCCTGAAAAGCACTCAGGAGTGGGAACTCTGGGCTCTGAAGGAGGCAGTACAACTGATGGTGAAGCGGCAGCAGCGGAATTGGAGGACGCTGGTGTAGAAACGATGACTTGTGGCTTGGCTAGCTTCAGTGGAAGTCATAGAAGCCGTGAGGGCATGGAAACGTCCATCAAGCTGGAACAAAACCCTCCTGCAGATTCTTGACTGCTTGTGTCAGTGCCGCCATCTGCTGACAGAGGCAGAAGCACCTCTATCAGGCTCAGTATCAAACAGCCAGGATGTCTATCAGGTACCAAAGTGCTGGAGGCCAATGGAGAGAGGGTTTCCCTTGCAGCTCAGACTCCCCTGGAGGTGAGACAGGAGGAGTCAGGCCCAAAGTCGCACAGGTCGCCTGCAGAGTTGCTTGCAAAAAAGGCTCAGGAACCCCGCTGATGTGCTGCGGGGCTGCTGCAGGCAGGTGGTGCCTGTGAGATGTAGCAGGTAACCAGGGTCACTGGGACAGAGGGTAGTCGGTACAAGCCAAGGTTCGGTGCCAGGTGGATAGCAGAGGAGACGAGGTTAGGTGGGAGCCAAGGTCAAGTCAGGTAGCAGGCCGAGGAGATCCGTTTAACAAGCCGAGGTCAAGGTCAGGAGGCAGGCAGGAGGCAGGTCTCGAACAAGCCTGGTCGGTAATCAAGGATCACAGGAAACAGGAAACACAGGAATGTCGGTAACAGCTGAGATCAAACAGCACTTCAGCCAAGGGCTGACTTCCTTATAAAAGCCCATGTGGTGTGCTGGCGGAGGTGCTGGGTCCTAGAGCCCTTCTGGTTCTCTGACAGGTGCTGGGTCCTAAAGACCTCCTGCTATTGGTACCCTGACAGTTGCCATCGGAGACAGCGATGCTACACATGCAGTTGCTGGATGCCTTTTCCTGCATGGCTGTCTACCTATAGAAGTCTCAGAGGCTGCTAATTAACATTGCAACTACTAAAGGGTGTCCTAGCCCTAAACCCTCTCTCCCACAGTTGCGTTCAAGAGAAAATAAATCTCTTTGCATTCAAGAAGTGTCTGGCGCCCAGGAGTCTATCTTGCACTACACCCACCATGCCTTGTAACCCACTCTACATAGAAGGATGTCAACTCTGAAGGTTCTCATTAGACCAGAAGTGGGACTGGGACCTAGCTACATTTATATATACTGTGATTCTGTATTTGCCAAAAATGCTGCAGAAATCTCCCTCCAGTAAGTCTGGCTGCATCCATTTTAACTGTGGGCAGCTGAAGCTGCTGCCTGTTCACTTCCTGGATTTACACAGACACACAGAGGCACGCCTCCAGCTCTGCAGCCCTGCAGCTCTCACTGGCCCTCTTATGACTCATCCCCCCTTCCTGGCAAACTCTCATGAGAGTTAGAGAGAGGGCTGTGCATGATGTCATAAGCCTAGGCTTTTTACCAGACAAGAAACAGGAAGTGGTCTGTATAAGGTAGTTACTGGTAGATATGTGTCCTCCCTTTATTTTCTAGTGAACCTGTTGCCAGCAATTTTTCACTAATGTCAAGCTCATTAGTGTAACATTTACATAATCTCAATTAATAATAACTAATAATAATAATACTACATTGTAGTAATAATAATAATAATAATAATAATGAGTATTTTTTTGTCAAATTCACATGCTGATAGCAAGACTGATCCATAGAATTTTATTCAAAAATAAAATTCAAATACGATGTTTAATTTAAAAGCCAAATATTTCAGTAATAGGGGAAATGTAGAAATCTATTAAAGGTTTAAAAAAGTAAAAAAAAAAAAAGACACTTGTATAATCCACAGCAATGAGCAGTCAGCCCTCTGAAGTGTACAATGCTTGTTTACTATAGTAAGAACACAATAGATGAAATCAGCAACTGACCTTCACTGTGTTGCCACATTAAAAGCCATAACACTTTAATAATTTACCCTTAATTACCTTTGCTATCCCAGAATTGCTGCTGAAAGTGATTTACTGATGGCTCTCTTTTCCTTGCTAGCATGACGTTTTAGCTAAGGTATGCTGGTGTGACATTGTTGAATACCGAGGGCAGTATTCACAATTTTATGCTCTTACATGTATTAAAGTAAAACATCAGGTTATTTATTTACAATACTGCAGGGTTTCTCAGCGGAGGATAACTACCAATGAAACACTATATGTATAGTGTGCCAGACAATGAAAGTAATTTTTAAAATTCCCATACATCAATAACAGATGAATGCATTAAAAAGTGATCACATGTAAAAAATGATAAAAGCAATGTGGGAAACAAGTGAAGCAGGCCCGATGTGTTTCGTCCATTAGGACTTCAACTGGGGCATTACTATGGTAATAGTAATATGGCTATGGTAATGCCCCAGTTGAAGTCCCATTGGACGAAACGCGCCGGACCTGCTTAACTTGCTTACCACATTGCTTTTATCATTTTTTACATGTGATTACTTTTTAATGCACTCATCTGTTATTGATGTATGGGAATTTTAAAAACAGATTAAAACTCTTCCTTTTTTGACCTGCACCATATGGAGCTCTCCTTTTTTTTTTTATTCCGGTCCTAATGGTCCAACATTCCATCGGCCTTTGGTACGGGTACGGACCCTCCATTAAGGTCCATCTTGCTTCTAGCCCTCCGAAGTGCCCGGATCTTGGACAGCTGGCCGTGATAAACTTCTTGGATCCATCCTGATTGATCGATTGGCTGTTCTTTCTTGTAGTGATCCCTCTACATACTGCAATCATAGCTGAGTTGGTTCCATCATTTGATCATCAGGCCTTGGCCAATGCAAGCTCGATTGACCCATTGCTGTACGGCAAGTGGGTCCACCTTGTCTGGTAAGATGTATTTATCTACAACTTCCCATTTCAAGAATTATAGTTCAGCTGTGAATGTGTTTCACAGTCTGTTCCTGGTTTATATTGTTACATCATGTGCCATTGAGAACTTTCTATTAATCATTCAGATTGGGCATAAGCTCTACATCGTCTACCACCACCTCCGTGTTTGATGTTCAGAACATTTCTGTTTTGGAATTCATTTATATGGGACTTTTAGCTCACTGTTCCTCATATCACTATTCACTATATGTGTACAGCATATGTTGCGTTTTCACGTTCTAATTACGTTCATTGTCTGACACACTATAGATATAGTATTCCATTGGTATATTTAGCGCTAAACTTTGTATAATATGTGTACATTCAGATATACGAGGGAGTATTTGCATCCAATACTGCTGGTTAATGATCTGCTCCCCAGTGAGATTGGTGTTTGAAGTTAATTTATAAATTCAGCATGCAGCTTTGCGAATAAAAACATAATTAAACTAACGTCATTAGAGAGGTGGCGCAGTGATTCCTCAAACTCTCCCTTGGCAGAGTACAGAAGGCCGAGATTCCTGTGCAATTTGGATCGGATGAGGTTGCTGCAGTCTGTAGTTTTTAGTACAGTCCAGTAAGCATGAGACAGGTACTCCTCGGCCTGTGTTAAATTTCCCAGACCTGCATAATAAAAAGGAGGCAAGAAGATTATTTACAGAAGATGTGCGATTTACAAATCAATCTATGGTCCTATCCTCTGCTATTGTCAAGAGCTATAACTACTCACCTTTTGGCATGAGCTATAAGTCACGGATCCACCACAGAAATGCAGTCCCTCTACAGAAGAGTTTCTCAATCAGGGTTCCTTGGAATACTCCCCTACTGTCATGAGCTATGTATAATAACTCACCTATTGGCATGACCTATGAGTCCTGGTTCCACACACAGAAATGTGGTCTTTCTACAGGCAACCAGGGTTCCTTGAACAATTAGCAATGGTGGATTGATTTCCTACCCACACTGACCACCAATGTAAGAAAAGCACATGTACATTTTGTCCACCAATGCTAGGGTGAAATTTTCCACTAACTCCCAATGCAAGGGGCCACTTCTACACATTCCACTAATCTTAGAGGCCACTGCAATGTTTACTATCTAGCTTTCTTTTCTGTAAAGAATAATTGATATCAAAAGTATCTGCCTTGAGTGTCAATAATGCATTTTTTTTTAAAGCTGTCTTCAACTTAGTGATCATACCACCATTTAGCTGTAGGTACAGTATAATTTTTTTCAGCAGGGGTTCCCAAAGAACTTGAAAATTATTACATGGGTTTCTCACAAGAAAAAAGGTTGATAAAGGATGCTCTACGGGGTTTCTGAACTTACTCTTTGGGACAGGAGTGTCTCGTAGTTAGGTTATGAGATACATGTTCAGATGAACTGGCACATCAAGCGGAATGAAGCCCCAAGACCAAGTCAGGTATTATATCTTCTAGCTGGTCTAGAAATGCCCTTAAAAGCCCTGGATTGAAATGCGGTCCAAGACTAGACTGGAAAGTATGTTCCATTATACACAAGTAGCCTCTGACACTACCACTACAGGATTTAATGACTAAAATGAATGGGATTATAGCTACAAGAGTTACATGTGGAAGTTGATGGGAATATTCTAGAATCGGGTGAATCTATACAGTGCCTCGAAAAAGTATTCACACCCCTTGAAATTTTCCACATTTTGTCATGTTACTAAAAACTAAAAACATAAATGTATTTTATTGGGATTTTATGTGATAGACCAACACAAAGTCGCACATAATTGTGAAGTGGAAGAAAATGATAAATGGTTTTCAACATTTTATACAAATAAATATGTGAAACGTGTGGCAATACTTTGTAGAACCCCCTTTCTCTGCAATTACAGCTGCAAGTCTATTTGGGGATGTCTCCACCAGCTTTGTACATCTAGAGAGTGAAATGTTTGCCCATTATTCTTTGCAAACTAGCTCAAGCTCTATCAGATTGGATGGAGAGCATCTGTGAACAGCAATTTTCGAGTCTTGGTACAGATTCTCAATTGGATCTAGGCCTGGACTTTGACTGGGCCATTCTAACACATGAATATGCTTTGATCTAAACCATTCCATTGTAGCTCTGGCTGTATGTTTAGGGTTGTTGTCCTGCTGGAAGGTGAACCTCAGGTTTTCATTGCCCTGTATTTGACTCCATCCATTTTCCCATCAACTCTGACCAGCTTCCCTGTCCCTGCTGAAGAGAAGCATCCCCACAACATGATGCTTTTACCACTATGTTTCACGGTGGGGATGGTGTGTTCAGGGTGATGTGCAGTGTCAGTTTTCCGCCACACATAGCGTTTTGCTTTTAGGCCTAAAAGTTCAGTTTTGGTCTCCTCTGACCAGAGCACCTTCTTCCAAATGTTTGCTGTGTCCCCCACATGGCTTCTCGCAAACTGCAAACAGGACTTCTTATGGCTTTCTTGTTGCCACTCTTCCATAAAGGCCAGATATGGCTAATAGTTGTCTTGTGGACAGATTCTCCCACCTGAGCTGTGGATCTCTGGAGCTCCTCCAGAATTACCATGGGCCTTTTGACTGCTTCTCTGATTAGTGCTCTCCTTGTTTGTTACTGTCAGTTTAGGTGGATGGCCATGTCTTGGTAGGTTTGCAGTTGTCCCATACTCTTTCCATTTTCGGATGATGGATTGAACAGTGTTCTGTGAGATGTTCAAACCTTGGGATATTTTTTTATAACCTAACCCTGCTCTAAACTTCTCCACAACTTTATCCCTGACCTGTCGGGTGTGTTCCTTGGCCTTCATGAAGCTGTTTGTTCACTGAGGTTATCTAACAAACCTCTGAGGGCTTCACAGAACAGCTGTATTTATACTGAGAATAAATTACACACAGGTGGACTCTATTTACTAATTAGGTGACTTCTGAAGGCAATTGGTTCCACTAGATTTAATTTAGGGGTATCAGAGTAAAGGAGGATGAATACAAATGCACATCACACTTTTCAGATATTAAAAAAAAAATGTTTGAAACCATTTATCATTTTCCATACACCTCACCATTATATACCACTTTGTGTGGGCCTATCATGTAAAATCCCAATAAAATACATTTACATTTTTGGTTGTAATATGACAAAATGTTGAAAATTTCAAGGGATATGAATACTTTTTCAAGGCACTGTAATCTGATCATGTATGATGATCTTCATCTCTAACAATCAACCAGAGATGTGCATTATTTGTCAGACTACACTACACTATTGTTATATATATCAAACAAGGCCAACTACCAGTCCTTGCCCTTCCCATTTTAACTATGGCCCCCACTACAAACCTCAGACCAGCAGATGACCACTTCCAAGGAATGTGGCCTACACTGGAAGATGTCACCAAACTCCACTGACCCAATGGGCCACACAGTGTTGTGCATATGTGGCTTTATATCCATAAGTCGAAATGGAACACTTAACCAAGAAACTAAGGAAAGAAAGTCATAGTGAAACTAAATTGTAGAGGGGCACATAAGACTCTATTCTGTTCATAAAAGTAATAGGCTCTTGGACTGAAGTTTTTCTTTTAAGAGTTTGAAATATGATGCAATTTCAGCAACCATATGACTATAACTTACCAATGTTGGCTTCTGCCAGTATAAGGTATACGGGCACTAGTTCTACTGATGTTAGCCCGTGTACATCTATGCTGAAAGACAGAGCATGGGTGGCTGCTGGGATTACATCCACATGGCGCCCTTCATACAAGAGTCTTTGGGCTTCCTTTGTGGTCAGGTCAATCAAATGTTTCTGCAAAGGGAAGAAGATTTTCTGAATTTACCTTCTGTTAGTCTATGTATGTAAGTAATATCAATTCTTCTGTCAAACAGCTAGAGATCCCTAGATGAAATGTATATATAGCGTACTTTACAGGTGGTACTACACACCTGCTAGACTGACCCAGTTCATCCCAGCCTACTCTCCCTTGTGCTTCCGAGGGTGCTCCCAGGAGGGCACAATGTCGCACATCTGGTGGACCTGTCCGAGGGTACGCAGGTTATGGATCAGAGTTTACTCCCTCCTCCGAAACATACTCCATGCTGACCTCAAAAAGGATCCGTTCGAGGCACTTCTCTGCAACCCAATTGCGGAGCTGCTCCGCCCGGAGCGCCAGCTGGCTCTGCATCTCTTTACTGCAACCAGACTAACGATATCTAGGGCATAGAAGACACAGACACTAAGTTTTGAGGCGGTTAAGAATCGCATGGACGATATAATGGTTAATGAAAAGCTGACTGCTGTCCTTTCGGACACTCATGATAAGTTCCTGAAGGTATGGAGGCCATGGGTCGAATATACTAAACCCACCAGATTTGCTACCACCCTTCTTCGGATTTAATGCACTCTTGCTCCCCACCGCGAGGACCCGTCCTCCCCCCTTCCTTCATCTTCTCTCCTTTCCCCCTAGTCTTTACTCCTCCCTTCTTAGCTAATCTCTGCCCCTAGTTCTTCTTTAACCTCCCTCTCAAAAATGTTTTCAGCCTCTGTTATATTCTTATTGTTTTGTTTTTCTTTGATTTACTAGCATACTTATTTTATTTATAAGATGCTAAACTTTATGTTATGTTTATTCATGATGCATTATCTACACTGTTAAACTGTGAAATTGCTATGATTATCAATAAAACCCTTTGTAAAAGAAATGCATATATAGCAACTCTTTTTTTCATCAAGGGATATAAATGTATATAAAGTATGCACTATCATTGCATGGCATAGGAAGATTGGAAACACTTTTACTGCCTGCTACTCTGCAGACCCCACACAGTGCTCTGACTCTTCTTCTACTACTAATGAACATGTCCACTCCATCTTCTCTTTATACTGTAAGCTACTGAAGAATCTCCCACTCACACACTGGTGAATTAAAGGGGGTTTATATATTGGCCTGGAGCTGTACTTGAAAGATCTCTATTTAGGATATCACTCATAGACAAAGTAAAAGCAGAACTAAACCTCCTTATTAATTACAGCCAAGGAAGATGCCATCTTAGCCTCTGTTTGATCTGCAGTTGCCATAGTGCTGTACAAGTGATCAGCTATGACACCAGCCATTTGAGGACTTGACGATTCGGTTGAGAGTTAACATAAAAACGCTAGTAACTATTATGCCCCGTACACACAATAGGATTTTCCGACAAGAAAATCCTGGATTTTTTTCCCGAAGGATGTTGGCTCAAACTTGTCTTGCATACACACGGTCACAGAAATGTTGTCCGAAATTCAGAACGTCACTTATACCCTCATTATAAGTGCTGTGCTCACCTGAGCACACACCCTGCTGGTAATCTACAAAGTCTGGACAAAGGGTTGGAGATCCCGTCCCACCCAAAACACTATGGAATCTCCAAACCACAGAGCCCCATGACCAAATACCAAAACCTGGAGAAAGCTGCGAAAGCAGTTTTTTCCAGTCCACATTTATGCTCTGTAGCCTTGCACCAAGCAAATGTGCATACCCTGTGTCCCCCAAACTATCAATTTTACCTTGACAGCATCTCCTACTGTCACAATACACACGGTCTTCCTCCCCCCCAACCACCTCCCACTTCCACTGACCATGGGACGTCCGGAGGTCCTCATCTCCCTGCTGCAGTTGTTTGTTCTTTAATACTCCAAACAGTGGTGCTGACATGTTGATATCAGCAGTGCTTTCTGCACTGTGAGCCCCGGAGGGTGTGTCCATGACAGCCTGGGCTCACAGGAAGTGAGTTGAATGATACCGGCTGTCATTCAACCTGGAAGAAGAACAGCACTAGACCTCAGAATAGTGAGTCTGCGGGACAAAGTTCTGGAGAGGAGGCGAGCATTTTTTTTACCATGCTTGGATACATATTAGGCAAAAATAAAGAAATAAAACTGAGGGTCTGTTTTTAAGTGGAACTCCAATCAATATGCTATCCTTCCTTACATCAACATTCTATCAACCTTTGAACACCAGCCAACATTTCAAATTAGTCTGAGGCTGGGTTCATACTTTTGTGAATTGAATGCGGGTTTCCCCGCATCCAATTCGAATAGCAGGAGATTGTGACCGGCTCACTATGGAGCCAGTTCACACATCTGCGGAGCGGCTCTGGTGCTAATTGCACAGCCTGACAGTGGAAGCAACTCTACCTGCTGAATTAGGAATGGTAGATCTGGAGTGAAGGACACAAATCCTCTTTGTGGTGTCATTCTATATGTGTTGGGCAGGGCAGGAGTTTATATAGGACAAATAAATCAGGCAGAGTTCAGACTTGTCAGTAGGTAAAGCTGAGACACCCCTAGAATAATAATTGCAAGCTTAAAAAAAAGAGGTCCCACTTTTCGAGATATGGATATACTTGGAGGATGGGGCATTTAGTAGAACTAAGAAATGGCTGCACTTAATATGACATTTTCATGGGTAGGCAGTGCTTGAAAAGATGTCTATCCTTCAGCTCTTCCTATAGGAAACTTGTCAGAATAGAGATAAGGGAGCTGCACTGCTGTCCTGTTTTGAAGATATAGCGGCTGCTATCTTTACAAATGCATTTTAAACCACTTGTAGGGACCCTGCCTTAAAGTGGAACTTTACTCATAACAACGTGATCAAAAATAATGTTCTTTAGCAAGAAACATACATACCACATTAATAATTTTGCTACCAAAATGAGTGTGTGCTGTAAACTGCCTCCAGCAGTGTCCCTGTTTCTTCTTGCCGGAGGCTGCCATTTTGCCAAAGCCCAGAGTCTGTGCAACAGTAATTACTCAGGCTGTCAGTAGATCCGCCTCTACATTTTTGGTACAGTGCCGAAAATTGGAGAGCAACTGAGCATGTGCAGAGCAGGGTGAGACAGTGTATTACTGGATTTTAAACAGTATAGGCACTTATTTTTAATGGTTTACATAGCTGTGCCCGCAAAAGGGGCCTGAAGTGATCTAGCAGGACTTCATTTCATTTTCTGACTAAAGTTCCACTTTAAGCTGAGATGACCCTCACTAAATTTAGAGCTGTTTGCAGCTAGGTGGTACTCAACCTGAGCTTTGCTTACATTTTCTGCGCTTGCTAGGTGTCTTCTAGGTTTAGGACATTGATTATTTCTGCCTATATCTGTTGAGTTGTTTCCAGTAGTTAGAGTAAGAAGTAACAATAAAAAGCAGGGGCGGCCTGTTCATTAAGGGCGCAGGGCGCCGCTCCCCATCCATTGCCGCCTCCCCTATCCACGCGTCCGACCCCCTTCAAGACATTGGCGCTTGGATTCCAATGCGGAGGGGCTGTTTTTTTGAAGCACTGATTAGAGCCAGAGGCTCTAAAAGGGTTCAATATAGAGTGGGCTTGGGTCGCAGAAAGTGCGCGAGGGATGAGGGATGGCAACCCTAATTGGACGCCTAGGAGGAGGAAGGGAGGAGCTGGAAGCCGCCATGGAGGAGAGGACATGGAGCCACTGCACCACACTGCCTGCCACCAGCGGGGGGTGGTTTGTGCCGATTGTGGGGAATGGGTGGTTGTTTGCGCCCCCCCCCCCCCCCTCCCCCCAAAAAAACACCAGCCACCACTGATAAAAAGGTAGAAAGAAATCATGCTGAGGTGCACAATCCAGAACTGTGAACATACTACATGGCCACTAGGGGGCATTTTGATAGGATAAACGAAAGAAAAAAAAGAAGTGTAGCAATTGAGAAATAATGATCTGTCAGTTAGATAACAAAGTATAAACTATCTAGAATAAGAAGTAACAATGAATTATCAAAACACAAATTGTAGATGGTTACATAAACAAAACAGAAAAGCTAGAGCTGAATCCAGGAGGTGAAAGATGTGTAATATACAAAAAACAACTGTGTCTAGCTATAAGCTGTGCTGCCACCGCGGGATATGGCCTGAGGGGACCTGATGCTAAAGGATAAAAGTGACGTGGGCCTCATAGTGTAGTCATGTCTTTTATTAATCAGTGGAATAAAAGCCATGTATTATACACTCACAGTCAGTGGTGGCCACTCATGCAGGGCACAGGGGTGCGCCCCCCTAATCCATCCGACCGGCCCCTAATTTTTTTTTAAGCACATGATTAGAGCCTGAGGCTCTAATTGGCTTAAAAAAAGGGTGGGCTCAGGATGCAGAGCACTGTGTCCCAAGCCCACCCAGTTGTGTGACATCAGCAAATTAATATTTGATAATGTCTTCCTGTTTCTTCTCCCGGCCAATCAGGAAGCGGGTCCTAAGACCTGATTGGCCAGGAGTCCTAAGACCTGTTTGGCTGTGAGGCCTAAGTCCTGACTGGCTGGGAGGAGAAGCGACTGCCGGGACTCGAGAGGAGACGCAGGGGGGAAGCAGCGACCCAGATGGGGTAAGGGGGCCCTGGTGGGCAAGCAAAGTGGCGATCAAACACCTAGACATTTGGTGACATTTGGCAAAACCCCATATTTTTTGATAATGTTTTTTGAATGTTTTAAATAAGCCTTGCTGGAGGTAAATGTCTTTTCTGCATGTGTGCCTGTAATATTTTGTTCTGTTGTATGGTCTTATGGCTGCACCATCTTTAATGCATCTTTTAGGGTGTGCCCCCCAAATATCTTGTTTGTCTATTGTATGGATTCTGACCAAATCCTTTTAGGTGAGGAGCACCCCACTCCCTCATTAAGTACCTCTCATTAGTGTCCACCTGTGTCATGGGTGGACACCTCAAGTTCTCCTATATAGAGGAGTGTATTGCTCCCATGGTTCAGAGAAGCAGGATCCCCCAATCTATGGATAGTGTAGGACCCACTAATCATGGGGTACTTTGTTGCAGTAAGTGGGATTAAGCACCATATAGCAATATGGTGTGACCAAATCCCCATATTTTTTGATAATGTTTTTTGAAAATGTCTAGGTGTTTTAAATAAGCCATGCTAGAGGTAAATGTCTTTTTTGCATGTGTGCGCTGTAAAATTTTGTTCTTTTGACAAAAATCAGACACTCGTTGGCCAACAATCGTACTGTATGTATGAGGCTTATGGGTAAATTTACTCTGAAAGATGGCTACTGTTGGAACATCTTAGGGAAAATCTGCTCTGGACGATAGCTACTTGTATGGAGCACCCTCAGGCAAGTCTGCTCTGCTAAAAAGTGTCCTGGGGAGCTTAGCAGAAGCTGTTACTTGGGGACATTGCATGGAGACCACATTGCTCAATATTTTAAGGTGCCTGTAACTGCTCAAATAGGGTCAAGGGCCAATTGCAATTAGGAGGCTTTTTTAAAGGGCCACTAACAATTTTGCTGCCACTAGAAGACCTGAGATATTTTACTATTTTTTGGGAATCCTATGCCCCTAACCCAATATTCATGGAGTAATAAACTATGAAAAATATCAAACTGAATGCCATCCAACTGTTTGTTTTACCCCACAATAAGCCAAGGACCCACCTGAGATGTTAAATGATAGCCTACCCCACTACTTTGGGGGTCATTCTACATTTCCCTGGGTGCGATAAGTGCTGCACACTCGCAGTGAGAATAACAGACAGTTCTTGTACAATCAGACACATACACAGATTGAACAATCTCCATTACCTTCCTTTGTAATAGCTGCTCTGCGGAGTGAGCTCTTTCTTCTGCTGAGGTCAGGAATGGGATGGCTGCCCGTACAGGGATGAGAAGCTGGCATATCTTCTCATGAATACTGGTCCAGTCTGCCCGCTGGTGGTCAACATCACTGGAGAATAAAGGACTCAGTTTTAAATCTGAACTGCACTATCACTTGGATCTAAACCGAATGAACAAAATAACCCTCTAATACCATTTTAAGAAGAATGGCCTTCCCCTGCCAACCCCCTACTCCCTTCAAAAAAGACAACATGCAAGGAGCAAAACATGAGGGCCATGTCACATTAAGTAATCTTGGTGCTGATGACAACCTTCTAGCAAAGATTGCTAAAAGACCACTTACCTTCTCTTATGTCGCCCTTCCCTCTCTGGACAAACCACAGAGATATCGCTCCAATGCTCCATCTTCCCTAGCAAATGTGGTTCTAGAGCAGGGGGTTTCCAAACTTTCTAAACAAATGGCCAGATTACAGTCCTTCAGACTGTAGAGGGTCTGTCTCTGGCAATTGGGAGTAGAAAATGTATTGATGTCAGTGGGAGTAAACAAGGCCCCATCTTTGGTATTGGGGGAGGAATAGTGCCCCATCGCTAGCATCACTGGGAGGAATTATGCCCCATCGCTGGTGTCATTGGAAGGAATAGTGGCCCATCATTGGTGTCATTGGGAGGAACTGTGCACCATCATTGGTGTGAGTGGAAGGAATTGTGCCCCTTCATTGGTGTCAGTGGGAGGAATAGTGTCTCATCATTGGTGTCATTGGGAGGAACTGTGCCCCATCACTAGTGTCAGTGGAAGGAATAGTGCCCCATCACTGGTGTCAGTGGAAGGACAGGTGCCCCGTCATAGGCATCAGTGGAAGGAATGGTACCCAATCATTGGTGTCATTGGGAGGAACTCTGCCCCATCATTGGTGTCAGTGGAAGTATTGTGCCCCATCATTGGTGTCAGTGGAAGTATTGGTGCCCCATCATTGGTGTCAGTGGAAGTATTGGTGCCCCATCATTGGTGTAATTGGGAGACATTGTGCCCAGTCATTAGTGTCAGTTTCAGGAGTAGTGCCCCATCGTTGGTGTCATTGAGAGGAATTAGGTCCCATTGTTGGAGTCAGTGTATGAAATAGTGCCCAAAGGGCCAGATAAAGGCAAGCAAGGGCCGCAAGTGACCACTGTTCTAGAACATTTTGGACTGTGTGTAAGTGATCCCAATTAGAGAAGGGGTTACCTGCTCTTCTGTGATTCTGCTTCTGATCTTGGGCTCACCGGTATGATATGAGCCATGCAATGTACAATACCTACAAAAAATACTTAGTATCCACCTTATTCTGTCTGGATTTATTATAATGAATTTCAGTTGGTTGTCATTTGCAAGGTATTTTGCAAGCCAGTGTTTCTCAAACTTTTTCTGTGAACACACCCCAGTCCAAAATAGGTGTCCCTTATGGGGCATACACACGGTCGGACTTTTCGTCTACAAAAGTCCGACAGCCTGTCCGACAGACTTCCGGCGGACTTTCGGCGGACTTGTGGCAGACTTTCTAATGAACGGACTTGCCTACACACGACCACACAAAAGTCCGATGGATTCCTACGTGATGACGTACACCAGACTAAAATAAGGAAGTTCATAGCCAGTAGCCAATAGCTGCCCTAGCGTGGGTTTTTGTCCGTCGGACTAGCACACAGACGAGCAGATTTCGGGGTCCGTCGTAGTTACGACGTAAAGATTTGAAGCATGTTTCAAATCTAAAGTCCGTCGGATTTGAGGCTGAAAAAGTCAGCTGAAAGTCCGGAGAAGCCCACACACGATCGGATTACCAGCCAGCTTTAGTCCGTCGGCGTCCGTTGGACTTTTGTAGACGAAAAGTCTGACCGTGTGTATGCCCCATTATCGTATCAGAAGCCCCCACACTAGAGTCCTTAGTCCCCCCCCTTTCCACTTACATCAGAATTCTCGTCTCCCCATAATTTCACATCAGAGTCCTAAGACCCCCCTTTAATATTTTACAGGGGAGTCCTAAAAATAGAAAAAACAATAGAGCACATCTGATTTCAGGGTGTGTTGGTGGTCCATTAATTTCAGTGTGCTTTAGCGCAACACATTTTAACATGCAACATGCAATAACGCACCACAAAAATGTAAATGAACCAGCTTTAGCTATACAGCCACTATGATAGTTGGCAAGGGACTATTTGGGGCTTGTCAGTCCTGATGCTTTGGAACTGCACTGGCAATCCCAATACAAGAGGTGGCAGAAAGCCTTCTTCTCTATGTGGCCAGTTCACCTACTGCCTTGTGGAGTTGTGCTGTAAAAAAATTTGCAGCGTGCAGTACTATAGGCAGTAGATAAATGAAATGTCACTTGTTCAATAACGTTCTAACAAAAAAGGAAGCAGTATGATATAACGGAATTTTTTTTTCAAGCTCTGCAGTGCAGTGCACACACGCAAAACTAACATCAAACGCCACAAAAAGTGAAGCATGCAATAAAGTGCACGGGGGTGTACACTTGGACCTCCTCTGAAGACAAAGGACAATGGCGGTGATCTCCCAGGGCACAAGACACCTGACAGGGACTGGAGTATTCCTGGTCTACCAAGCCAAAACCAAGCAGACCCCATTCTACAAGGGACCTACTGAAGCAAGGTCGAGGCTTTCCCAAAGGAAGACCCCATTGGAGGGGGAGAACCTGACCATAAGGCCAAGAGCCCACCCCCCAAGACTTTCAGGTCAAGTCAATGGAATTACATCCTATAATCAGGAGTGAGTAAAGCGCCAATGTGCTGTGTAAATAGTGCAAAAACATACAAACATAAAAAAGGGGATGGGGGGTAAAAGTGCTCCAAGTGCCAAAGTACTATACAATGGCTAGCCTTCCGGCTGGTATAAGCGTTCCCATGGTCCTAGCCAAAAGGCCCAGCCCAAGAAACAGGTGTGAAAAAAGTGTACATGGGTGGTGTGACCAAGGCACCATAACACAAAGTGAGTCACCCCACCATTCATTTCTGGCACCCCAGAACTGTCACTCCAAGGGGCACAAGCACCGTGGGTAATGCGCCGGCATTGATGTATCAGCACTATTTGCTCCCATTGTACACCACTAGCTATGTGATCAGCATGGCTTCCTGGTGTGAATGAGCCCATACTTGACAGTGGTATTGAGAAAGTCAGCCACTGATCAGCACTGGAAAATACTAAGGAGAAAAAATACTAGCTGCCTGGTGGACTCTATGGCTTCAATACTAAGGACCTGACCTGGAACAGTCATGTGGATTAGGAAGAATAAAGTCAGAACTCATGATCTGCATACTAAGATTCGCTTCACAGCAGTGGCGGCCACTTCATTAGGGGCGCAGGGGCACCCCCCCAATCCATGCGCCCGGCCCCTAATCTACATGCAGGACACCTGACGCAAGGATTTCAATGGGGGGGGGTGTTTTTTTTTTTTAAGTACATGATTAGAGCCTGAGGTTCTAAATGGCTTCAAAAGGGTGGGCTCGGGGCACAGATCACTGCACCCTGAGCTCACCCAGTTGTGTGACAATAGCGAATTAATATTCGCTATTGTCTTCCTGCCTCTCCTTCCGGCCAATCAGGAAGCAGGTCTTAAGGCCCGACAGGCTGAGAGGAGAAGCAATCCTATTGGCCGGGAGCAGAAACAGGGGGGAAGCCGCCGAAGAGGAGGAGACACAGGGGGAAGCCGCCGGAGCTGCTCATGACCTGGATGGGGTAAGTGCGGGGTTGGTGGGTGAATGGGTGAGCAACGGGGGACAGAGGGGTGGTTTACCAATCGACCGAGCAATGGGAGAGTGGAGGGTTTGACCGACTGAACGGAATGGGGGACGGGGGCGGCCGGTTTGTTTGCCATCCCCCCCCCCCAAAAAAAATGGAGCACCAGCTGCCATTGCATCACAGTTGTGCAAGCTGCGTTCTGCAGATCCTTACTGTAATATCGCAATCCTCTGTTTGTGGCCGTTTCCATTATTAATGTGGGCATGTGAAGCCCAATCGAGATCGCTTCCTGGAATATGCATGGAGAGGTGCATACTGGGTAACCAGCATGCACCTCTCGATCTCACGCATGCGCGATTCAACGGCGGCCGTAGCGTCGATTGTTTGTACTGCCCACAGACTCCTGGGTAATTATGTGTCCTCTTTTCCCGGGAGCACAGGTGAGGGAGGAAGTCTCGAGGAGATCCGCGGACCAGGAAGTGGCAGATTACGAGGACTACATAGCAACAGGGCGTTTAGGGTAAGTATAAAAAAATTTTTTCCTCAAAATGATTGTTTATTGGTTAAAGGAGTCATTTAAAGGAAAAAAACATTTATGGTGGAACTCCGCTTTAAGGCCCCATTCACACCTGAGCTGCGCTGCCATGTTTGTTTGCTCGTTTTTGTGGCATGCTATTGGAGCCGCGCCATTCCTTTTGAATGGGCCTCCCTCTGTTCCAAAAAAAGGTGCCAAAGAGGCTCAAATGTTGACACTGATCTGGGCGCGTTCGCCGTTGCTTGTTTTGCAGTGATTTTTGTGCGATTTGTCACAGGACAATTGCAGCAAAATCACACAGCGTTTGGGGTGCATATTGCTGCGTTCCGTGCGGACAGTGCATTTTTAGAAAAGGTTCCCAGATTTCTTTACCACTTGCCGACCGCTGCACGCCGATATACGTCGGCACAACGGCAGTGGTGGGCAAATGGGCATACCTGTACGTCCACTTTAATTGGAGGGGCTAGCGGGTGCGCACCGCGTACAGGGTGACCGTGCCCGCGGGAATGGCGGACTCAGTGTCCGCTGATCTCCCAGCGATCGTGTCACGGAGCTGCAGAACGGGGAAGTGGCTATGTAAACAAGGCATTTCCCCGTTCTGCCTTGTGTCATGACAGAGATCACCGCTCCCTGTCATTGGGAGCAGTGATCGCTGTCATGTGAGTTGAAGCCCATCCCCCCCCCACAGTTAGAATCACTCCATAGGACACACTTAACCCCTTGATCGCCCCCCAGTGGTTAACTCCTTCCCTGCCAGTGTCATTTATACAGTAATCTGTGCATATTTATAGCACTGATCGCTGTATAAATGACAGTGGTCCCAAAATAGTGTCAAAAGTGTCCGATGTGTCCGCCATAATGTTGCAGTCACGATAAAAATCGCAGATCGCTGCCGTTACTAGTAAAAAAAAAAAATATTAAAAATGCCATAAATCTGTCCCCTATTTTGTAGACGCTATAACTTTTGCGCAAACCAATCAATATACGCCTATTGCGATTTTTTTTTTTACCAAAAATATATAGAATACGTATCGGCCTAAACTGAGGAAAAAATTAGTTTTTTTAATATATTTTTGGGAGATATTTATTATAGCAAAAAATATTGCGTTTTTTTTCAAAATTGTCGCTCTTTTTTTGTTTATAGCGCAAAAAATAAAAACCGCAGAGGTGATCAAATACCACCAAAAGAAAACTCTATTTGTGGGAAAAAAGGACGTCAATTTTGTTTGGGTGCAACGTCGCACGGCCGCGCAAGTGTCAGTTAAAGCGACGCAGTGCTGAATCGCAAAAAGTGCTCTGGTCAGGAAGGGGGTAAAATCTTCCTGGGCTGAAGCGGTTACCTGCGTTTTCTGGCAGAAACAGCGGCCTGCTCCAATGAATGGGCTGCTGTACTCATGACGAGGGCGCCCAAACGCGTACGCAAAGGCGTGAGCCCAGAGAGTGAGCGTATTGAAGCACCATGGGAAGGGACGGACAGCCGGACATTCTCAGGAAGAATCGCCCTGTTGTCACCCCCAATCATACATATTCAGCACTATGACCTGTCCTGTGCACACACAATATGGCGGCCTCCTCTCTACATACCAGTAATAGGTGACCTTACAGCCGGGGCACTGGATGTAGGCAGGGCTGTGGCACAGCTCACACTCCAGCTTCACCCCCTTGGGGTTGGATAGGGGGTTCACACTCGCCATCTCTGATCTCCTCGAGTCACACAATCACTGGGATGGACGGTTGCTAGGGACTGACATATCAACAGATCGGTTGTTAGGGAAAGTGATCACAGGCGCCCTCTGCTGGATGGACGTGGAGTGACGGTCTGATGAATGGAGGGTGTTCACACTGCCAGCCCAGCAGCACTATATACACCTCACATTATCTATATAGAAATCGCACAGCACGCAAATCAGGGATTTGCTTTAAATACCAGAGTCAGTATATATGCGGTCCCCGTATTTCTCTCCTCACTGGTAGACATATCAGACATCTACATACAAAGCTGTGTAACAGATGTGTGCATTGTCGCCATCTAGTGACCATTAGAAAGTACTTCACCCTTCTTACATCACACAATGAACTTTTATTATACTTGTTTCCCTAAAAACAAATTGTTCCTGTGGCTTCACAATTGTCATTTGTTCGCTTTGTTTCATGTCTTTGTAGAGAAATACCCCGTTATGTTGGTGGTCAGTGGATAAATAACCCTTTACATTGGCGGTCAGTGGATAAATACCCCCTTAGATTGGTGCATAGTAGTAAAATACCCCCTTACATTGGTGGTTAGTATATAAATACCCCCCTGACATTGCTGGTCAGTGGATAAATATCCCCTTACATTGGTGGTCAGTGGATAAATATCCCCTTACATTGGTGGTTAATGGAGAAATCCCCCCTTACATTGGTAGTCAGTGGATAAATATCCCCTTACATTGGTGGTCACTGGATAAATATTCCCTTACATTGATGGTTAGTAGAGAAATACCCCTTACATTGGTGGTTAGTGGAGAAATACCCCCTTACATTGGTGGTTAGTGGAGAAAAACACTCTTACATTGATGGTTAGTGGAGAAAAACACCCTTACATTGATGGTTAGTGGAGAAAAACACCCTTACATTGGTGGTTAGTGGAGAAATACCCCCTTACATTGGTGGTTAGTAGAGAAATACCCCCTTACATTGGTGGTCAGTGGATAAATATTCCCTTACATTGGTGGTCAGTGGAAAAATAACCCCTTACATTTGTGATTATTAGAGAAATACCCCCTTACATTGGTGGTTAGTGGAGAAATATTCCCTTACGTTGATGTCGGTGGATAAATATCCCCTTACATTGGTGGTCAGTGGATAAATAACCTCTTACATTGGTGGTTAGTAGAGAAATACCTCTTATGCCCCGTACACACGGTCGGATTTTCCGACGGAAAATGTGTGATAGGACCTTGTTGTCGGAAATTCCGACTGTGTGTAGGCTCCATCACACATTTTCCATCGGATTTTCCGACCCACAAAGTTTGAGAGCAGGATATAAAATTTTCTGACAACAAAATCCGTTTTCGGAAATTCCGATCGTGTCTACACAAATCCGATGGACAAAGTGCCACGCATGCTCAGAATAAATAAAGGGATGAAAGCTATTGGCCACTGCCCCATTTTATAGTCCCGACGTACGTGTTTTACATCACCGCGTTTAGAATGATCGGATTTTCTGACAACTTTGTGTGACCGTGTGTATGCAAGACAAGTTTGAGCCAACATCCTTCGGAAAAAATTGTAGGATTTTGTTGTCGGAATGTCCGAACAAAGTCCGACCGTGTGTACAGGGCATTACAGTGGTTGTCAGTGAGTAAATAACCCTTTACATTGGTGGTCAGTGGATAAATACCCCCTTGCATTGATGGTCGGTGGATAAATATCCCCTTACATTGGTGGTCAGTGGATAAATACCCTTTACATTGGTGGTCACTGGAAAAAAAAAACTCCTTACACTGGTAATCAGTGTATAAGTCACCCAAAATATTGAATGCCACACGGAAATTGCCCCTTTACAATGGTAGTCATTGTAGACAGGAGATCATTTGTCATCGCTCACTGCTCAAGGAACCTGGAGCAACCCTGGTTGAGACAGAGATAGAAATCATCGGAAATACTATTCTACATTCCCATCATACAGCCAGTCCCATGAAATGCCCCTCTTCGCCCTTTGTGTGGTCACAGCTACCCCAGTGTCATTGCATGACCAGCGATCTGGCATGGTATGTAAGGGTGTTGAGGTCCCTCCCAAATTGTTGGAGCACAGGAGAACACTGGCTGACGGGGGAGCAAAGAATCAGGCAGATATTCCAGCTTATTCCTTAACCTTGAGATTAAATGAGCATTTAAAGTGATTCTAAAGGTTATTGAACAACTACAGCCTTTACTGGGCTAGATGGGCCTGGCAGTGTATATATTTTTTTTACTGGAAACCTGTCATAGGAGAAATACTTTTGAAGTCACTTTTATATACTGTATAGTACATAGAGCAGAAATTCAGCATTTTTACTGCATACTTATTGCAGATCAGTGATTAAAAGCAGTGGCGTAATATCCATGGGTGCAATGTGTGCCGTGCACATGGACCCTGAGGGGGGTGGGACAGATTGACAAACTGTCAGCCTGTCCCCCAATAAAATTATACTGGGGGACAGACTGTCCTGGTGGGAATTATACTGGGGGACAGACTGTCCTGGGGGGAATTATACTGGGGGACAGACTGACCTGGGGAGATTATGCTGGGGGACAGATTGACCTGGGGGAATTATACTGGTTGACAGACTGACCTTCTGGGAATTACACTGGGGGACAGACTGACCTAGGGGAAATTATACTGGGGGACAGACTGTCCTGGGGGGAAATTATATTGACAGACTAATTGACCTGGGAGGAATTCTACTGGGGAACAGATTGACCTGAGGGGAATTATACTGGGGGACAGACTGACCTGGGGGGATTATACTGAGGGACAGATTGACCTTGGGTGAATTATACTGGTTGACAGACTGACCTTCGGGGAATTACACTTGGGGACAGACTGACCTAGGGGATATTATACTGGGGGACAGTTTGTTCTAGGGGTGGAATTATACTCGAAGATTAATTGACCCAAGAGCTATTATACTGGGGGACAGACTGACTTGGGCGGAATGATACTGGGGAACAGATTGACCTGGGGGAATTATACTGGGGGACAGACTGACCTGGGGGGTGATTATATGGGGGGACAGATTGACCTGGGGGGAATTATACTGGTTAATAGACTGACCTGGGGGGAATTATACTGGGGGACAGACTGACCTAGGGGAAATTATGCTAGGGGACAGTCTGTCCTGGGGGGAATTATACTGGGAGACTAATTGACCTGGGAGGAATTATACTGGGGCACAGACTGACCTGGGAGGAATGATACTAGGGAACAGAATGACCTGGGGGGATTATACTGGGAGACAGACTGACCCGGGGGGATTATACTGGGGAACAGATTGACCTGGGAGGAATTAAACTGGGGGACAGACTGACCTGGGGGGAATTACACTTGGGGACAGACTGACCTAGGGGATATTATACTGGGGGACAGTTTGTTCTAGGGGTGGAATTATACTTGAAGATTAATTGACCCAAGAGCTATTATACTGGGGGACAGACTGACTTGGGCGGAATGATACTGGGGAACAGATTGACATGGGGGAATTATACTGGGGGACAGACTGACCCGGGGGGTGATTATACTGGGGGAAAGATTGACCTGGGGGGAATTATACTGGTTAATAGACTGACCTGGGGGAAATTATACTGGGGGACAGTCTGTCCTGGGGGGGATTATACTGGGAGACTAATTGACCTGGGAGGAATTATACTGGGGCACAGACTGACCTGGGAGGAATGATACTAGGGAACAGAATGACCTGGGGGGATTATACTGGGGGACAGACTGACCCGGGGGGATTATACTGGGAAACAGATTGACCTGGGAGGAATTAAACTAGGGGACAGACTGACCTGGGGGGAATTATACTGGGAGACAGACTGACCTGGGGGAAATCATACTGGGGGACAGACTGACCTGGGGGAAATTATACTGGGGGTAAGACTGACCTGGGAGAAATTATACTGGGGGTCAGACTGACCTGTGAGAAATTTAACTGGGGGACAGACTGACCTGGGGGGATTATACAGGGGACAGATTGACCTGGGGAGGAGGATTATAATGGGGATCAGACTGAATTTGGGGGAAGGATCATACAGGGGGTGGACTGACCTAGGTGGGATAATACTGGGGGAAAGACTGACCTGGGAGATTATACTGGGGGACCAACTGATCTGAAAGGGGGGATTGTACTGGGGGACAGATTGACCTGGGGGAGAGGGTGAAGGATTATTATGGGGATCAGACTGAACTGGGGGGAAGGATTATACTGGGGGTGGACTGACTTGGGGGTAATATACTGGGGAACAGATTGACCTGGAAGGGGGGAAGGATAATACTGTGGGACAGACTGACCTGGGGGATGGGGAATTGTTTAATTTAACCATGACTTTTAAGCCCAAAAGTGCCTAAGGTATTTTACAATCCTGAACAATACCCCTGCCACTATGAAAACCATGCCCACTCTTAACTGTGGTATACTAAGCCCACCACATTTTATTTTTATGAAACAACATGTGATCATGCACACAGGTCCACTGACTTCATAAAACGTCCCTGATTAATAGTACTGATGTGCGATGTCTGCAGTACAGTCATAAATCAGTAATGGCAGCTCCATGTTTTTCCCATAACAGGTTTACTTTCAAGTTGAACTGCAGTCAGCTCAGTGACCTTCGCCGACAGGTGCGGGTAACCTGACATAAGCCCTCCTTGACTGTGACCCAGCTGATTGAGTTCCCCTGTCCATATGGACATTATGGGATATCCCCAAGAGGCCGCCTCGAGTTCCCCCTTGCAGCCCCATGGCGTTCTGCGAGCTCGCACATGGCTCACCTTTGCATATAAACCCCCCCCTTCCCTATTCTACCCCTCTCCCTTTTCCCCTCCAACCTCTCTTTTATAGTCTTATCTCATTCTTTTCTCCCTTCCTGTTCTTTCCTTTGTTATGGGGACCGGTGTGTGCCGGCTCCAATCTTCTCTTCTTTTCTTTTTCTAATGTTTAAAATTAAAAAATTGATCTAGACTGGTTCTGGCCCAATTTTGGGTGAAAGGAATTTGTATTGCGGTATTAAATTGCATCCCTGTTAAAGACCACGAGAGACGGCCCAGGTTACAGTTTGATATTTTGGTACCCAGATGATGTATTACGACATTTTTTGTACTGTCTAATTGCTGTAATGTGTAATGCAGCGGACTGTATTTGCCCCAGTTTTGGGCCTTGTGGCATGTCCTTTGTAAAAAAAATAAATAAAACAGTGACATGTGGGTGCACCCCACTTAAATACTTCTTTACATTTCTCAGTTCCATGGCAGCCACCGCTCTGGTCTTCTTTGCTCCTGCCCTGGAAGGTGAGTGGGTGCCCAATCTCATCATTTACAATGCAGGACCAGCAGCTGCTGCAAGAGGGCCTACTGATTCCACTTAGTTTTAAAGGAGTTGTAAAAGGAGAAGGTTTTTTTATCGTCTTCATTCTATGCATTAAGATAAAAAACCTTCTGTGTGTAGCAGCCTCCCCAGCACCCCCCAATTACCTATCCTGAGCTCCTTCTCTTTCCAGCAATGTCCACGATCCCCTCAGCCATCCAGTACACTCCTCCTGATTGGCTGAGACAGGCGCTATTGGCTCCTACGGCTGTCAATCAAAGTCAGTCAGCCAATCAGGGGGGGGGGATGGGGCCAGGTCAGGGTTCCATGTCTGAATGGATACACGGAGCTCTGACTCGGCTTGGGTGACAAATTGTAGCAAGCTGCTGACTGAGGGGCACTCAAAGGAGGGAGGGGCCAGGAGCAGCAAAGAGGGACCCGAGAAGAGGAGGGTTGGGGCTGCTCTGTGCAAAACCAACTGCACAGAGGAGGTAAGTATAACATGTTTCTTGTTTAAAAAAAAAAAAGTGAGCCTTTACAATCACTTTAGGTTTTCTCACAGTGGTAGAAAGTTCAAGAGACATCAACAGTGACATCAGCCCCATCTTCTACATCAATATTTTGCAAGGTGTTCCTGGCAGGGGTTGTTTGTCATGATGCTTTGTACTCACAGTCTTTCCTCAGTATTCACAGCTCAGTGAGGCTGGGACTTATTCAACCCAGAAGACTGGGGCCATCTTGTGGCAAAAAAAGGTACTGCAGGGGACAGGTGCAGGCTGAAGTATTGCAACCAGAGGAGATTTTCTTTTTTAGTTTTTTTTTTGTTTTCTAGGGGGACATATTAAACAAAACCCAGAGTTTGGCTTTATTTACACAGCCAATTAAAGTCAGCATTCACATATCTCTTTACTTGGTCCAAGTTAGCAAGTCAAAAAGCAGTAAAGCCGAAACATGAAAAGTTTCCTTTAAAGCTAAGCCAGCGTGGTTTACAACACCATTTATCAGAAGATACCAAATACACCTTATAATAGAGCTGGTAGGCTTTTATTATTTACACAGTTCACAAAAAAAACAGCGTTATAATGATGTAAAAAAATAACGAGTCTGCAACGGAGTTAAAAATAAAAAAGATGGAAGTCACTAATAAAATGATAAACTTTATTGGTCCGTCCAACCATAAGCAATAAATTAGAGATTTTCATATATATATATATATATATATTTTTTGCAGATAATTTTTAGCAGGTGGGTCTCATCTCGACTCCTTTTTTATTGATGAACTACAGTTTGTTCAGCCCTTGTTGAGCTGGGAGCTGTAGTCCAGCAATGGTTGCAGTTGAAGATGGAGCACCCTGCTCTCTCTCTATATATATATCTCTGTGCATGCTATGAAAATATTTAGCTCTGTTTTATGGCTTGAAGGCAGACTGTAGCTCCTTGAAAGCAGCTTTCCTCTGTTCCTTTTCTTCCGCTTGTCTCTTTTTTTCTTCTTGCTCTGCTTTGATCTCTTGCTCGAATCGGCTGCCATGATTAATGGCCTGTACCTAGAAGTTTGGAAAATGAACAGTTTTAGAGGGATGGAGCATGTTCAGGAAATCAGGAGGGGCCTGCAGTGTATGCGGGGGCCTGGCCACTTCCCAGACAACAAATACAGAAGAGACATATTTACAGCATCCCCTTAGGTGGGTTACGAGTATCTTGTGTAACACCCCCTTGTGTACATAGTGTGAATAGGTTAGGTAAATTTAAAGTGGTTGAAAACTAGGGTTGCACCGATACCGAGCATTTGCACGAGTACTTGTACTCGTGCAAATGCTCCGATGCTTAATCTGATACCTGTTGTAACGGGCCGGGGTCCTCAGCGTAGCAGGGAGGGCCGGGCAGAAGCACCGATCTCCCTGTATAGATTTCAATAAATCAGCTGACAGCCGCTTCTCTTCCTCTCCATCCCGTGGCTGTCAGCTGCTTTATTGAAAGCTATACAGGGAGATCGGTGCTTGTAATTGCCTGCACCACTGCACCGATCACCCCCGTCTGTCCCCTGTGTCCTCCTCCAGCTCTCCGGGTCCTCCTCTGGCTCCCAGTGTTCTACTCCGGGTCCTCCTCCAGTCCCCCTTGTCCCAGATCTGAATGGAGAGTGGAGGAAGGAGCCAGTATATATATCATTTACTGGTGACTCTGTCCATTCATAACTGAGCATTGTAAACTGGGTTTACGATGCTTCAGTTTATGAATGGGGAGGAGCCTCTGTCTCCTGTCCATTCATTTGTAGCTGAGGCTGCAGAGAAAGGGACTGGGGAATATCTGTCCTCAGTCCCTTTCTCTGTCTCAAAAGGGAGATGCCAGGTGTTTGTTTAGACCCTGATATCTCACCAAAGCCCCCCCCCCAACAAGGCTGAAAAAAATGAAAAAATAAATAAAGAATTGTAATAAATAAATATTTAAAAGGTTAAATTGTAAAAACCATAAAAAGTAAAATGAAAAAAATTTAAAAACTGACACCGTTCACACCCCCCCCCCCCCAAAAAAAAAAGAAAGCATTATAAAAAAAAATAACCAAAAAAATATATAAATTGTATAAAATAAAATAAATTGTAAAAAATAAAATTGTAAAAAAAAAATAACATGAAAATAAAAAACTACTGACACCGTCCACGTCTCATCAGTGCTGCATATTAGTGCTTCCTCATCAGTGCTGCATATTAGTGCCTCCTCATCAGTGCTGTATATTAGTGCCACTGTCACATGACATTAAAAAAAAGTATCGGTAATCGGTATCGGCGAGTACTTGAAAAAAAGTATTGGTACTTGTACTCGGTCTTGTACAGGTATCGGTGCAATCCTCTTGTAAACCCTCACATATACCCAGTGAAGTGACTGGCCTCAGATGATACAGAGATGAAGCAAATCCTCTCACATACGTTTTACATTTATATCTGCTGTGTTCCCCTTTCTACACCCTTTGAAAAGTGCAGATCATGTTAAAAATCTTTCTTTATCTTTCAGCAGTGCATAGGGGTTCGTGGGGAGATTGTATTTACACTGTGTGAGAGCTGATTGGAGGAAAGGGACACAACCCCCCTCCACATAGGCAGAGGAATGAAGGAACATGCAGAGCTGTATTCTGAATAGACAACCTCTCTGTTTATCTCCCTTTAAGCTCCCTTCCTGACACAAATTTTCAGCTCATGTTATCTCATGTGTCAGAGAACTTGTCAGAAGTGACTCATAATAAAAGAACGAAGCACCAGAGAGAAACCACACTTAGAGCTTTGTAAAGAGATAAGTAAACACTACAGATATATGTGTTTAGTTTAAATTTTCATGAATGGGGTTTACAACCACTTTAACCTTCACTGCAGCCAGAATTAATTGGGGTCATGTACAGTTTAGCTGTCGGGCTCTGAGGGCTGAGCCTCTGTTACCTCCCCCTGGTTTCTGGAAGCTTCCAGAATATTCCAGAACTTAGTGGGAGGATGAATGGAGATAGAAGCCTGAATATTTATGGCAGCTCTACAAATCCCTGGGTTAGGATGGCCCAGAATGTGGAGAGTTGGTCCATATATGCTCAGGAGCCTGGCCATATGGAGGAGAATCCAGGATCCAGAGGTCTGTAGGGGACCCCTGTGCTGAGAGGCTCTGCCTCCAGGCAGAAGGTGCCAGAGAGAGAAAGAAAGAGAGACAGTGTGATGAGAGAAAGGAGGAAGGAAGCTGAGAGGAACCCTTACCCCTTCCGTCTCATCTCAACTGATTGAGACACCCTGGCAAGCAAGTGGGACCTGAACAGCAGGGGGCCAGGACAGAAGTCACCATGTATGCTGCAGGAAAAAAAGGGACTGAGTGAGTAACCTCTGCTTGTTTCAACACCCTAAGCCTATAGGGGAGAGGCAGCCAGGTGCAATACCCAGCTAGCCATTTGGCAGGGACAGCTACGGCCAGCCTTCAATGCTTGCTTGGGATAATCTTGCGCTAATGTACCAGTGCTGGGATCAGTATTGGGAATGTTGTGCCAGTCTGTCAAAAGTAATTTCTCCTGGAAACACAGTCTGGAGTTTTGTGCTAAGAAGACAGTGTAGCCACAGTTGTCCTCAAAATTCTTCTACACTTTTCACCCCCCAAAGCCTACAAGGGAGACTGCAGCTGAGTGCAATATTCAGCTAGCTTTCAGAGGGACAGCATATTGTTATCCTCCACCCTTGCTTGGGGAATTATCAGTTGGAGCCAGGTGCACTGGCATTTTGCAGGGAAGACTAAAGTACCTGAAATCAAGTTGGGACTTGTGGCTAACCAGAATGTACAGTCCCGGGCCACAATCAATTAAAATGGTTTAGAATTTAGATTTTTTTATTTTATTTTGACTAGCGCAATGAACATTTTGCTCCTGCAGCCGCTGAATGGGGGAGAGGAGGAGAAGCCAGCTTTCAGCGTTTGCAGAAGCAAAATGGTGAGGATCGGTTCATATATGCCGCCCTCACAGACCCTCCTGTCCAAATGTAAAACAGAATGTGACAGGGAGTCTGCACAGGCCCCCTGGAGCATAGGGAGGGATCACCATTGTGACCCCTGACGCTACACCAGTGGGGTGCGTGGTAAAAACAAGTCTCAACCAGTGGCGTCACCAGGGTTGGTGTCACCTGGTGCAGTAAAATATGGTGTCACCCCCCCCCCAATAATTTTCTTCCCATGGAAGGCAGATTCTGGCTAAGTACATTGCTGCCACTGACAAGTGTACAGTATGTCAGAGTTTTCACCATGATCACCCTTCCTAGGAATGGAGGCCAAGGGTAGGGGAGAGAGGCTCTGATTTTAAAGGGAGGGTGACACCTTAAAAGTACAGAACCCACTTAGAACCCCCAAGTGTGGCGGTAATGGTGATGATGGCATTCTGCAGGCAAAGCGTTAAAAGGTGAGGTGGGGATGGGCAGCACAGGCGATCCAGGAGGTGGGAAGTTACTTGGTGATGCCAGCCCTTCACATGATAACCCCAATGAAGCAGTGTCACAGGGTGCCAAGGGATCAGGGAGCCAATGGGGGTGCATTAAGGAGCTGGGTTCTGGGAGTCATAGAAAAAGTTCAGGGCAGGATGGTCTCTACTGCAAGTCTACCCTCCCCTCCCTCTATCCCGGGCCCTGAGCGCCAGCACTCTACATCGGCAGAGTTCCAGCTTCAGCCTGTCCCAGGTCCCTGCCTTTGCTAAGCCATTCTCCCTCACTCAGCATCCAGTTCCAGTGGGCAGCACTTACTTGTGGGAGTCCCTGAAGGTGCCGTCGGTGCTATGCCAAACGTGGCATCCCTGCTGTCTGGGATGCCAGGCCTGCATAGCACTGGCGGCAATGGCATCAGCGAAACTTATGCTGGTGCTGGCCCTGATGGTGTCACCCCTGGTGGGTGTTACCCGGTCCTCACCCCTGTAGCGATGCCTGGTTTGAGGTCTGGGACCACATCAAAGGGCTCTGGAGGCCACAGGTTGAGTGCCCCTAGCCTAAGCCGGGGGGGGGGGGGGGTGAGCAAGGGAAGTTACTTAGTGATCCCAGATCCCAGCCCTTCACATGATAACCCCAATGAAGCAGTGTCACAGGGTGCCCAGGGATTGGGGAGCCAATGGGGGTGCATTAAGGAGCTGGGTTCTGGGAGTCATAGAAAAAGTTCAGGGCAGCATGGTCTCTACTGCAAGTCTACCCTCCCCTCCCCTCCCCTCCCTCTATCCCAGGCCCTGAGCGCCAGCACTCTACATCGGCAGAGTTCCAGCTTCAGCCTGTCCCAGGTCCCTGCCTTTACTAAGCCATTCTTCCCCACTCAGCATCCCGTTCCAGTGGGCGGCACTTACTTGCGGGAGTCCCTGCCGGTGCCGCCAGTTCTATGCCAAATGTGGCATCCCTGCTGCCTGGGATGCCAGGCCTGCATAGCACCGACGGCGATGGCATGAGTGGAACTTATGCTGGCGCTGACCCTGATGGTGTCACCCCTCTGGTGGGTGTTACCCGGGTGCGGTCCGCACCCCTGTAGCGATGCCTGGTTTGAGGTCTAGGACCACATCAAAGGGCTCTGGAGGCCACAGGTTGAGTGCCCCTAGCCCAAGCCGGGGGGGGGGGGGAGCAAGAGAGTTGTCATAAAATAAATACAGTCTGTATGTAAATGCTGCTTACCTTAGCTTCAAAAAAGCTTTTGGCTCCTTTTACGCCCTCGATGGAGACATCAATTTCTGAAAGCCGGGCGAGAGCATGCAACCCGCTGTCTTCCTCCAGCTCCCCTGCAGCGGCTTTGCGGAAAATTAAAAGAAACTTCAAAGAGAGGAGAGAGAAAGAAGTAAGACTTATTAAAATCTTCGCTGCCTGGTGATATACTGACGGAGCGTCCTACTAATCAAACACACAGCATCAAAGTATGGAGATTACATAATAAGGAGTCTGAGCCGATATTCCGAATACAGCGAGACAGCAGAGCAGATTTATCTCTATTATTATAAGTCAGATGCTGGCCACACAAGCATCAATTGGCCATCAACTTTTTCAGATTTAAACAGAGTTTTAATTATATTTTTTAATTATATTTTATATTTTATTTCCAGGTGACACACACACACAGATTTGCTGCCTTGTCCAATTCTACTTATGATTGCTTTCGTAAAAATGTTCATTGCATCAGCCTGCATAATCTATAAATGACCGAGTACAAACATTTTTTGCTATACTGTATATGCTACAACCACCTATTCTGTCTGTACAATTGTTTCAATCAAATAACAATTGATTAAAAGTGATTTAAAAGTACCAATATATGGTTTATGTGTTTTTTTTTTGTTTTTTTTTGGGAGATATGATAATACAGAAACAACTGAAGACAAACATGCAAGGGAGTTGGAGCTGACCTTTGTAATTTTAAAGCAGAACTTTGGGAACTGAAGCACTTTTAAAAATGTGTTGTCTTAAAGGGGTTAAAGTGACACTGAACTCTGGTTTAAAGGGATTGTAAAGCTCCTTTTTTATTTTATTAAAATAAAAAACATGTTATACTTACCTCCTCTTTTGCACAGAGAAGCCCCAATCCTGCTCTTCTGGCTCCACCCCCACACCGAGTGCCCCCATAACAAGCCACTTACTTAGACAATCGGCGCGGCTCGAGGGCAAGCCTGCTCGAGTTCCCCCCATAGCAAGAGGCTTGCTGTTGGGGGCATTTGGCAGGGAGGAGGAGCCAGGAGCGCCGGCAGGGGACCCGAAAAAAACAGGATCGGGGCTGCTCTGTGCAAAACCATTGCACAGAACAGGTAAGTATGACTTTTTTTTTTTTTTTATATTTCCTTTAGAATAACTTGAACTCTAAACTGATGACCTGTGGGGTCTTTAAATGCATCACCCATTTAAAATATAGGGTACTGAATTCTGTTGCCGGTTCACAGGCATAGGCAATTTTAAGCCTTGACATGTTGGGCATTTATTCACTTGGCACAACCTCATCTTTTATATTTCACCAAAAAATTGGGTAATATACAGTTAGGTCCATATATATTTGGACACAGGCACAATTTTCATATTTTTGGCTCTGTATGCCACCAGAATATAATTAAAATGAAACAATCCAAATGAATTTGAAGTGCAGACTTTCAGCTTTAATTCAAGGGGTTGAACATAAATATCAAGTACAATTTTTAGGAACTGCAACCATTTTTTTACACGGTCCCCCCATTTCAGGGGCTCAAATGTAATTGGACAAATGAATATAACCATAAATAAAATGTTCACTTTTAATCTTTTGTTGAGAATCCTTTACTGACAATGACTGCCTGAAGTCTGGAACCCATGGACATTACCAAAGACTGGGTTTCCTCCTTTTTGATGCTTTGCCAGGTGCTAACTGCAGCTGTCTTCAGTTGTTCTTTGTGGGGGTTTTACCTTCAGCATGTGAAATGCATGCTCAATTGGGTTGAGATAAGGTAATTGACTTGGCCATTGCAGAATATTCCACTTCTTTTCCTTCAAAAGCTCTTGGGTTGCTTTTGCAGTGTGTTTTGGATCATTGTCCATCTGTACTGTGAAGCGCCGTCCAATCAACTTTGCTGCATTTGGCTGAACCTGCGAGAAGCTGTGGAGGAGATCACGGATGGAATAAAGCAAAGGAAAGAGCCCAGTGAGTGGATGACCAGGATAGAATCATTGCAGATACCTACCTATTAAAGCTGTGAGGGTCCTAGCGGCCCAGAGTGATCTGACTATGACATCTGATGCACGATTGGATATCGGTGGATTATTTTAACCCTGGGAGGGTTGATGTTTATTTGCCGAGCATGAGAATGCAAGGCATCTTCATCTGGTGAGTGCATTTCTAAAGAGGAGTGGAATCACCAAGTGCACACGGTGTGGTGGAAGATTTGGAAGATATTCTTTTTGCATAATGTGCCAATTTTGGTTCATCTATAGACTATTTAATCACGGACTATGATTAGATCATCATTTTTTATTTGTGATTTACTCTTGTCACTGGGTGGTTATTGTATTTTTTTTCAGGCACTAGCGCCACTATTTATGTTTTTTTATATTTAAATTATTTAAAGTGGCAGCTTTCAATTTATTGCATTATTCCTGGCACAGTGGTGTTTTCTCTCTAAACACTGCAGAATTCATCCGGCTGTTTTTGTCTTCTGTCATATCATCCATAAACACCAATGACCCAGTGCCACCGGAAGCCATGCATGCCCATGCCATCACACTGCGTCCACCATGTGACCACAGATGACATTGTGTGCTTTGGATCAAGAGCTGTTCCAAGCCTTCTCCACACTTTTTTCCTCCCATCATTCTGGTACAGACTAATCTTAGTTCCCTCCATCCAAAGAAAGCTTTTCCAGAACTGGTCTAACTTTTTTCAGATGTTTTTGGCAAAGTCTAATCTGGCTTTTCTATTCTTCAGGCTTATGAATGGTTTGCACCTTGTGGTGAACCCTCTGTATTTGCTCTTGTGAAGTCTTCTCTTGATTGTAGACTTTGACAATGATACGCTCACCTCCTGGAGAGTGTCCTTCACTTGTCTGGATGTTGTGAATGGATTTTTCTTTATCATAGAGAGGATCCTGTGATTATCCACCACTGTTGTCTTCCGTGGACGTCCAGGCCTTTTTATGTTGCTGAGCTCACCAGTGCATTCTCCTTTCCTCACAATGTACCAAACTATTGATCTGGCCACTCCTAATGTTGCTGCTATCTCTCTGATGGATTTGTTTAATTTTTGAAGCCTTGCAATGGCCTGTTTCACTTGCATGGACAGCTCCTTTGAACGCAAAATTGAGCCCAAATATATATGGACCTAACTGTAGTACATTTATATGTTTCATAAACCATTGTGCTAATAACCTGTGACATAAAAACATTTAAATTACCACTATTTTATTCTCCAGGGTGTCTGCTTTCAGAAAATATATATTTATGTAATCTTTAGACCTAAAATGATTTTTTATTCATGTGTGCAAAAAACACATTAGTGAGTCCCATTGATTATATGACATCCATGGATAAAACTGCATAAATGGGTGACAACGATGACAGCAGTATCTAAATTCTCTTGTGACTCCTGAATTGAAAATTCCATGCAGTGCTGGCAGGGGATCGGAATAAAGAACAATCTAGCTTTTGAGCAGAAAAACCTCTGCTGACTCAAACCAACAGCAGCGAATTCCAACCTTGTCAGTTCACGTTCAGTCCTCAGACTACAGACTGTTCACAGCACCAGGTTTGTCCTTGTGCTCCAAGCATCCCTGCATTATCGTAGTACACAGAATTGTTTCAAAGCAGATGGTAGATTATGCAACCTCTGTACTTCCCACAGTGAACGATTTAGCATATTTTGCAAGCATCATAATAAAATCGCACTTTTCCTGAAACAAATATGGAGGTTGACATTGTTTGTAAAAAAGCTAGCTGCCTGGCCATTATAGGGATGATCCAAACTGAGTATTAATTTCCTCATAATGTTGGAAAAATGACGGTGCTTCTGGTGCGATTTAGCCATTGTGGAGGAAAGAAGTGGAGTTGAAAAACATGAAAAAGGTGAATTAAAAAAAAAAAAAAACGTAAAGGTGAACAAACACCATACAAACCCCCCCCCCCTTCCACCTCCCTGGCCTTGCTGTACTTGCCTCCATGAGCCATGGGCTGCCAGTGTCCAAGCAGACGCTCTTCTTCCGCTTCTATCTGCAGGGCCAGGGCCTTCTTCTTGGGCCCTCCTGGATCCACTTATCAACTATTTTCGGGCAGTGGGGGCTGAAGGGGCAGCTGCTTTGGGTCCCACAACAGTGACTGGGCCCAGGGAAGCTGTCCCTTTTGACCTGCATTAAAGACAGCCCTGTGCAGGGCTTCTGGGACAGATGAGAGCACTTCTGATTGGTCAGTGCCGAAACGTGACCGATTTGACCAATTGAAAGAGCTCTGATCCCCAGAAGCCCAGCAGGGACCGGGGTGGGGAGGGTGTATAGTTTTCGTTCACCTTTTACGTTTTTTTCTGAAAAGATGAGCTAACACTCTAATGTATTTATGACCATGTGCCTACTTTACGATGGGACGATATACTCTAAAAAGCTAATTTTAATAAGATCCCTTTCACATTGGAGGCGTTTTTCAGGCGCTAAAGGGTTAAAAATAGCGCCTGTAAAGCAAACCTCCCCTGCAGCCCCAGTGTGAGAGCCCGAGGGCTTTCATACTGGAGCGGTGCGCTTGCAGGACATTAGAGTACCTGCAAGCAGCATCTTTGGAGCGGTTTAGGAGCGATGTATTGAAATCCATGGGCACCGCTGCCAAAGCGACTGCAAAGCGCTTTTCGGGTGCATTTAACCCTTTCTTCGGCCGCTAGCGGGTGTTAAAAGTGCCCCACTAGTCCCAAAAAGCGCCGCTAAAACTAGCGGCGCTTTACCGCTAACGCGGCCTGCTGGCATTGTGAAAGGGCTCTTGGTGTCTATTTTTTAAATTAAAGCGGAGTTCCACCCAAAAGTGGAACTTCCGCTCGTTGTACTCCTTCCCCCCTCAGGTGCCACATTTGGCAACTTTTGGGGGGGGGGCGGATACCCGTCTTTCACAGGTATCCTGTTCCCACTTCCGGGAGCCTCAGCCCTGGGTATTGACGTTACCGCCCGGGCAAGTAGGAGAGAGGAGCGGAGCCTTGAACATGCGCAGTAGGGTTCCCAGCGTGAAGCCGTCAGGCTACACTGCCGGGTTCACTTACCTGCAATGAAAGGCGGCAGCACCCAACAGCTGATGGAAACATTGCTGGGCTCAGGATAGGTAGGTGTCCGATTATTAAAAGCAGCTCCAGTATGTGTAACTGCCGACTTTTAATTTTTGCAGCGGTGGGCGGACCTCTGCTTTAAGAAACAAAACTTTTGATTATTTCTTGAAGCACCTATCATAACCTAGGGCAGGCCTACATAGCGCGTCTCACAATACACACATTTGGTTGTAATCAAGCTTTATATGGTTGCCTTTATGCTAAATAAATAACTATACAGATGATGTTGAATTTGGTTTGTGATATCAGCCATTTGGGTACCTGTTGCACCTACACAGGAAGCAGTATATAGTACAACATAAAAGATTACAATTGGAACAAACCCTTCATTGATTTAGAGCGCACAGGAACACGCCTGACACAGTGGAATGTTGGGAATGTTTCATTAACTAGAGATTATTCAACATTCCATTATGGTGTGTTAGAAGCCAGATGCAATGGAGGAGATTTACTAAAACTGGAACACTCAGAATCTGGTGCTGCTGTGCATAGTAACCAATCAGATTCCAGGTTTTATTGTCAAAGCTTAAGTCTAGGTTCACAGCTATGCGGCTGCGTTTGATGTGTTTTTCAGGCATGTTTTTCAGTGCAATTTGTGTTTTTAAAGCAGCGTTTATGCATTTTTGTATGCAGTTTTCATGCATTTTGCGTTTTTTTTTCTTTTCTCTTTAATTGCACTGTAAAACACACTGTATAAAGCTGGTTGTTAACGCCACATCCCTAACAACCGATGAGTCATCAGCTGTCAGCGGGGTTCCCGCTCAAATCTGAATAAAAAAAATTGCTGGCAAAAAAATTTGAAAAAAAAAAAAAAAACGGCGTGCCCCCCCCCCAAAATCCATACCAGACCCTTATCCGAGCATGCCACCCGGAAGTACAGGAAAGGGAGGGGACGAGCGAGCGCCCCCCTCCTGAACCATATCAGACAGCATGCCCTCAACATAAGGGGGGTGGGTGCTTTGGGGCAGGAGGGCTTTGCGCCCCCCACCCCAAAGCACCCTGCCCCCATGTTGATGAGAACAAGGGCCTCTTACCGACAGCCCTAGTCGGAGGAAGAAGACGACACCGGGAGATGACAGCTCAGGGAGAAAATGGTGGCAGAAGAAGACGAGGGCACCGGGAGAGACGACACCGGGAGAGACGACACCGGGAGAGACGTCACCGGGAGAGACGACACCGGAGGAGACAACACCGGGAGAGACGGTGGCTCAGAGCTATTTTACTAATAAAGAAAATGTCAAAAACCGGCTCTTGTTCTTTTTAACTTTTCACTGCTTTTTTGGTGAATGGGTAGGGGTACAATGTACCTGATACCCATTCACATAGGGTGGGGGGCCGGGATCTGGGGGCCCCCTTGTTAAAGGGGGCTTCCAGGTTCCAATAAGCCCCCTGCCCGCAGACCCCGGCTAGGGTTGTTGGGAAGAGGCCCTTGTCCTAATCAACATTGGGCAAGGTGCTTTGTGCCTGCCCCAAAGCACCCACCCCACCCATGTTGAGGGCATGCGGTCTGGTATGGTTCAGGAGGGGGGAGGGGCGTCGGTCGTCCCCTCCCTTTTCTGACCTGTTGGGCGGCATGCTCAGATAAGGGTCTGGTATGGATTTTGGGGTGGACCCCACGCCGTTTTTAAAACAAAAATTGGTTTGGGGGGGACCACTCCGAATCCATACCAGACCCGAAGGGCCTTATTATGGACCTTGGGTTAACCCTATGCCTCTTCTATTTTGCGATTTTTTTTTTTTTTTTGCTGGCAATTTTTTTTTTAATTCAGCTTTCAGCAGGGAACCCCGCTAACAGCTGATGACTCATCGGTTGCTAAGGATGCGGCAGCTGGCTTCCCGGCTCCCTGCTTAGCAACCAGCTATATACAGTGGTAAAATAAGAAACTCAAAATGCAAACACATCAAAAATGCACCACTTGCGTTTCTGGTGCAGCTCCATTGAAGTCTATTAGCTGCAAATCGCGGGGAAAAAAGTCCCCGACCCTTTCCAAAAACGCACCAGCCGCAAAACACATAGATATGAACTAGTGGTAAAGGAAACCATGCCTAATGGACTAGCTGACAGTGGGTTAGAAATCGTGCGAGTTCACCGCATGTCAGTCCGACTTCGGGAGTGATTTCAGAGACATCTGTGCAGGTTGCTGCACAGATGTCTATACAAATTGCCCCCTGAAGTCCTACAGGAACTACTTTTGGGAATCAATGATTTGGACTGTGCCATTGCCGGTGTCCTGTCAAGAAATGTCCTCTGTACTGCGCAGGCACAGCGCTTGCGCAGTACAGAGGACAAAGGAGAAGCCGAAAGTCTCCGAACATGAACAGCTGTTTATCAGCTGTACATGGCATCTGCCCAATTAAGACTACATTGTGCCACGCGCTCCCGCACGCTTCCGATGCTCGTGCAACTCTGCAAGGGGTGGGTGTAGGGGCGGATGCATACAGAAGAGGCCGCATGATGGGCAGAGCTCATACGATGGGGCTTGATTTCTCAAAGGGGCGGATCTTTGCAGGGGGGTGCTTGTGTGAAAACACGCCCTGCAAAGGCGTGTAGTTTATTGATCCGCCCCTTGCAGAGTTGCACGAGCATCGGGAGTGTGCAGGAGCGAGTGGCACACTGCAGTCTTAATTGCGCAGGCGCCGTGTACAGCAGTTCATGTTCGGAGACTTTCGGCGTCACCTTTGTCCTCTGTACTGGGCAAACGCTGCGCCTGCGCAGTACAGGGCGGACACTATCCTACGGGGGGACCTTTCTCGGCAGAACACTGGCACCATGCGATTTGGAGAATGCAAAAAAGTGCGTTTGCAGATACATGGAGGTGCTGCGTGTCTTCTAAAGAGCAGCGTGTTTCTGAAGAGGCAGTGGCTGAACACTGCACTGAGTAGTACTAACGTTTAGGGCTGTAGGTGCCCAGGATGCAAAAACTGAGAAAGAAATTTGTTTTTTTTTATATTTTTTTTTTTTTGGGGGGGATATCTATTATAGCAAAAAGTAAAAAATATTGCATTTTTTTTTCAAAATTGTCGCTCTTTTTTGTTTATAGTGCAAAAAATAAAAAACGCAGAGGTGATCAAATACCACCAAAAGAAAGCTCTATTTGTGGGGGAAAAAAGGACATCAATTTTGTTTGGGTGCAACGTCGCACGAATGCGCAATGGTCAGTTAAAGTGATGCAGTGCCGAATCGCAAAAAAAGTGCTCTGGTCAGGAAGGGGGGTAAATCCTATTGGGGCTGAAGTGGTTAAAATGGATTGTTTTAGGATTACTGATGTTAGATGGGGAAACTGATGTCATCAGCCTTCCAGTAAATACGTCTCCCGGGTCCCTTTAATTCACAGCATAACACGGCAGTAATAAAAGTCCTCAGTGACTGGTGATGTGACATTCTAGTAAAACCTGCTCTTCATTCTAGTCCAGTACTTACAATGAATCCAGACCTCTGACTCACCTCCCTGAAGCTCAGTTTTCCATCAAAGTCTTCATCTACTTCTTTAATCATGTCCTTAAGGCCCAGGTGGGTTTGCGGCGCTCCAAGCTTCTCCATCATCAGCTTTAGCTCCATCAGATCTATGAAGCCGTCCCTGCCAGCGTCGTACCTGTTAGACAAGATCAGATACACCTGATGTTCTTACCAATGCAAGGCTACTATATACAGATGCCCTACGTTCTCTATGAGCCAAGTTCTGATTGGCCAAACAGAGATAGGCCACTATAAGGTACCTCTGAACTCCAGGCAAGCTGCTAAATACAGCTAAATAATGGGGCTGTCTTACCTGCCCAATGATTTATATCTGTGTCCATCCAGTTCCAAGATAACCCAGCTCTGCCCAAGAGCACAGCCCCAGGTGATTTTCTTTTTCCTGAGAAAGTTTATTACATACAGGTCTTTTACCTCCCTCAGTCTGTGATTTGACAGGTAAAGGATAAGCAGCAGACTAAATCTGTTATTCTGCTCTTTCATTTGTTAGCACATGAGCATTGCAGCACAACCAAATAACTACTTGTGCTTTTTCTCCCTCTTCCAATCTGAGCTCTGCTGTACAGGGATTGCACGAGGCTGATATCAGGTCAAATTCAGGTACTTACACCGCTTGCAGTTAGAAAAATGATTGTATTAAAGCGGAGTTCCACCCATTTAAAAGTCAGCAGCTACGAAAAGTGTAGCTGCAGACTTTTAATAATCAGACTGTCACCTGTCACTCACCTGTCCCACGGTCCAGCGATGTGAGCTCACAAAGCCCAGCTTCTCTCCCCCTCCTCTCCGAGGCGCTGACATTCTAACTGTGGGCGCCTGGCTGTGGCTTCACTGATGGGGACTCTGAAGTAGGGGGGAACCTGAAATAATGAGGACTCTGATGGAGATTCTAATGTCAGAAGGACTCTGATGGGGAACCTGATGTAAGGGGCGAAGGTATTGAATTTATTCTTCTCCTCAGTCTTCACGATCAGGGGGGCTTCAGTAACCAAAACTGCAGTGTTTATCCTCATGACACAACTCAGGAAGCACCTCTATGGTTAACAGAGGACAGAATTAAAATTAGACTTGGGAAACTTAACATTAATAAATCACCGGGACCAGATTGGTAGCACCCGAAGGTACTTAGGGAACTCAGTCAAGTAATTGCCAGACCATTGTTCTTAAATTTTACTGACAGTCTACTGACTGGAATGGTACCAGCTGATTGGAGAAAAGCCAATGTAGCACTAATATTTAAAAATGGCCCAAAATACATCCCTAGGAATTACATACCAGTTAGCCTAACATCAATAGTATGTAAACTCTTGGAGGGGATTATAAGGGACTATATACAAGATTTTAGTAATAAGAATGATATCATTAGCAGTAATCAACATGGATTCATGAAGAATTGTTCTTGCCAAACCAATCTACTAACCTTCTATGAGGAGGTGAGTTGCCTTCTAGATAAAGGAAGGCCCGTAGACGTGGTGTATCTGGATTTTGCAAAAGCATTTGACACAGTTCCACATAAACGTTTACTGTACAAAATAAGGTCCACTGGCATGGACCATAGGGTGAGGACATGGATTGAAAACTGGCTACAAGGGCGAGTTCAGAGGGTGGTGATAAGTGGGAAGTACTCAGAATGGTCAGGGGTGGGTAGTGGGGTTCCCCAGGGTTCTGTGCTGGGACCAATCCTATTTATTTTGCTCATAAATGACCTGGAGTATGGGGTAAACAGTTCAATCTCTGTATTAGTGGATGATACTAAGCTAAGCAGGCCAATAACTTCTCCGCAGGATGTGGAAACCTTGCAAGAAGATCTAAACAAAATAATGGGGTGGGCAACTACATGGCAAATGAGGTTCAATGTAGAAAAATGTAAAATAATGCATTTGGGTGGCAAAATATGAATGCAATCTATACACTGGGGGGAGAACCTCTGGAGGAATCTAGGATGGAAAAGGACCTGGGGGTCCTAGTAGATGATAGGCTCAGCAATGGCATGCGATGCCAAGCTGCTGCTAACAAACCAAACAGAATATTGTAATATTAAAAAGGGGATCAACTCCAGAGATAAAACGATAATTCTGCTGTACAAGACTCTGGTCCGGCCGCACCTAGAGTATGCTGTCCAGTTCTGGGCACCAGTCCTCAGGAAGGATGTACTGGAAATGGAGAGAATTCAAAGAAGGGCAACAAAGCTAATAAAGGGTCTGGAGAATATTAGTTATGAGGAAAGGTTGCGAGCACTGAACTTATTCTCTCTGGAGAAGAGACACTGGAGAGGGGATATGATTTCAATTTATAAATACCGTACTGGTGACCCCACAATAGGGATAAAACTTTTTCACAGAAGAGAGTTTACCAAGACTCGTGGCCACTCATTAAGATTAGAAGAAAAAAGGTTTAACCTTAAACTATGTAGAGGGTTCTTTACTGTAAGAGCGGCAAGGATGTGGAATTCCCTTCCACAGGCGGTGGTCTCAGCGGGGAGCATTGATAGCTTCAAGAAACTATTAGATAATCACCTGAATGACCGCAACATACAGGGATATGTAATGTAATACTGACACATAATCACACACATAGGTTGGACTTGATGGACTTGTGTCTTTTTTCAACCTCACCTACTATGTAACTATCTAACTATGTAACCCTGATGTAAGGGGGAGACTCAGTTTTTTAGGCCTGCAAATATTTGTACAATACACAATTTGGTCTTCTGCACTGTGATATGGCCACAGCATGGGTGCCCCCCAGTTTCCCATAGACCTCTATTAGATTGCACGTTTTTTTTGCATTTACACTGGCCAAAATCATTTGGTGGAGGGGGGATTATGGTATGGGGTTGTTTTTCAGGGGTTGGGCCCCTTAGTTCCAGTGAAGGGAACTTTTAAGGTGTCCAAGACATTTTGGACAATTTCATGCTTCCAACTTTGTGGGAACAGTCTGGGGATGGCCCCTTCCTGTTCCAACATGACTGCACACCAGTGCACAAAGCAAGGTCCATAAAGACATGGATGAGTGAGTTTGGAGTGGAGGAACTTGACTGGCCTGCACAGAGTCCTGACCTCAACCCAATAGAACACCTTTGGGATGAATTTGAGTGGAGACTGTGAGCCAGGCCTTCTCGTCCACATCAGTCCCTGACCTCACAAATGCGCTTCTGGAAGAATGGTCAAACATTCCCATAGACACTCCTAAACCTTGTGGACAGCCTTCCCAGAAGAGCTGAAGCTGTTGTAGCTGCAAAGGGTGGACCAACTCAATATTGAACCCTACGGACTAAGACTGGGATGCCATTAAAGTCCATGTGCGTGCAAAGGCAAGTGTCCCAATACTTTTGACAATATAGTGTAGGTGAATAAAATTAAGGCAGCCACACTATATAAATATCATACATAGACCAGTGCATGTGAATACCAAATGTGTACAATAAAAGTCAGAATCCCAAGTTCCGAAGTAATTCATGTGACTTGTCATTGTGAAATGAAACCCTCACCAAAATCTTCATCCACCAAAGTGAATCACACCAAATGGAGACTCCCTTTGTGACAATCCTCCACCACCATCAGAAAGGCGCACTTACCAATACGTTGGACCTCGGATTTTAAAGGTCATATGGCACCTAATGCATTCCGAATCCAGGGCAATCCCACTGTGGGCACATCTCCCTCCACTAATGTTCATCAATGTAGAGATACATGCAATACAAAGGAGCAATCTAATAGAGCATTACTTTTATTGTAAAAAAAAAAAAAAAAAATCAGTCGGCCTCATTCACTTGGGCGTACTTAAGCGTGTGAAAGGCCATCTTTGGATGCACAGGTGTTCCATGCATCCATGTGCAGGCAGGCCCACTCATAAAATCCTCCACAAACCTTTGCTCACATTTATAAAGTGCACACAGTGCTATGAATTAACAGTGTGTCTGCTCAAAGCACAAACCTTGCTCCCTGCTTGTCAACTTGAACACCCTGGGCCAGTCTCCAAGTGGAACATCATCATGTCACCTCGTCTAGTCTTGTCCAACGCGTTTCGTCAATATGGCTTCATCATAAACAAAGCTGCAATACTGACCTATTTCTTTGTTCTAGCAGGCTTCTGGCACTCTCCTCTGAGCAAGTCCTGGACGTTCTCACATACAACGCAGGACTGTTGGCACTGCATTGTATGTGATGATGTCAGAGTGTGACCACCGGCCAGAGCACCAAAGAGAAGAGGCTTCGGGGACTAGTTGCACAAGATGCAGAATGTCTGCCAGAATGAGGAAGCCACTGAAGCCGCAACCTGGATGGGGTTAGTGCAGGGCTGGCGGGGGGAGGGCCTGGCGGACGATGGGCGAGCGTTGTGGCAATCGAGCGATGGGGGGGAAGCGTAGATCGATTGAGTTAACGCCTGGGGTAGACACACACAGCCTGGCTCTACTGAGTGCCCTCTACTGAGTGCCCTCATAGCATGTGGCTTGCTATGGAGGTGTTCAGGAGGGAGGAGAAGCCGAGAGCCAAGGCGGGGGACCCTAGAAGACAAGGTTCAGGGCTGCTCTGTGCAAAATCATTGCACAGAGCAGGTAAATATTACATCTTAATTATTTTAAGAAAAAAAAAATAACCATTACAATTGCTTTAAATTAATGTTAATGGCTTGGTATTCATGACAGCTCCTTTATCTAAAGCCTCATTCACAATCACATACCGATCAAACACCTGTGCGATGGGTTGTCTTCACCGGCATGGGATGTACATGTGTCCGTGCACCAGTGAGCAGGCAGTCCCATTTATGTTATTTGGGGACATGGAGACTGTACAGCAGTGGCGGCTGGTGCTCAATTTTGTTCAGGGGGGGGCAGCAGCCCCCGCGGCCAGCCAGACACTCTACCCCCAGCGTTCGCTCAATCGATCGCCGCTTCCTACCGTCACTTCTCCATCGCCCGCCAGGTCCCCTGCCAGCCCCGCACTTACCCCATCCAGGTCGCGGCTTCCCCCCTGCATCTCCTCCCAAGTCCCGGCGGTCACTTCTCCTCCCGGCCAATCAGGACTTAGGACTCGTGGCCAACCAGGTCTCAGGATCCACTTCCTGATTGGCCGGGAGGAGAAACAGGAAGACATTAGCGAATATTAATTCGCTAATGTCACACAACTGGGTGGGCTTGGGACGCAGTGCTCTGCTCCCCGAGCCCACCCTTTTTTGAAGCCAATTAGAGCCTCAGGCTCTAATCATGTGCTTGGAACCTCCCCCCCTCATTGAAATCCATGCGTCTAGCACCCTGCATGTAGATTAGGGGCTGGGTGCATGGATTAGGGGGGCGATGAGCGGCCACCACTGCTGTACAGACATAGTCAGCTGGTCCCAATTTGACAGCCATGTGGGTGCGTGGCCCTGAATGCAGACAGGGTGGGACCGGGGGCCCCACACCTGCACAGCTATCACCAGCGGCTGTGTCTGTACAGCTGCTGTATTACAATAGACATGAATGGGACTGCCTGCACGCGGATGCATGAAAAACACCTGCATCTCGCTCAGGTGTACGGATGGGTACGCCCGTGTGAATAAGGTGTAAGGGAAATCATGGCTTGTTGGGGGTATTTAAGGAATGAAATTAGGAAACACTGCTCTACCCCTAGAATTAACAAGCATTTAACCCTTGCAGTGCAGGGAGAGGCCTACTACAAGAGGTTTTTTTTTTTTAATTCCCCAAAATTCAGCTTTAAGAGACACTGGGTGCTGGAGGGAATGTTTGCAGCATCTCAGAAACTGCTGACCTCCTGGGATTTTCACACACTGCAGTCTGAACAGTGTGGGAAAAACAAAAGACATCCAGGCTTGCAGCATGACTTTGTAGATGACAAATCTGCAGCTATCAGATGCTATCAAGTTAAGAAGGAACAAAATCCCTTAGGCTGGAATCACACCTTTCTGTAAGCTGTTGAATTAATTTTTTTATGGGAGTTATTAATAATCAAGCATTTCCTTTTTTTTTTTTTTTTTTAACTGCTTCAGCCCCGGAAGATTTGGCTGCTGAATGACAGACCATTTTTTGTGATCCGGCACTGCGTCGTTTTAACTGACAATTGCGCGGTCGTGCGACATTGTACCCAAACAAAATCGACGTCCTTTTTTTCCCCACAAATAGAGGTTTATTTTGGCGGTATTTGATCATCTCTGCGGTTTTTATTTTTTGCGCTATAAACAAAAAAAGAGCGACAATTTTGAAAAAAACACAATATTTTGTACTTTTTGCTATAATAAATATCCCCATTTTTTTTTTAAAAAAGCTAATTTTTTCTTAGTTTAAGCCGATAGGTATTCTTCTACATATTTTTGATAATAAAAATCGCAATAAGCGTATACTGATTGGTTTGCGCAAAAGTTATAGCGTCTACAAAATGGGGGATAGATTTATAGCTTTTTTATTATTTTTTTTTTTTACTAGTAATGGCGGCGATCTGCGATTTTTATCATGACTGCGACAATATGGCGGACACATCGGACAATTTTTACACATTTTTGAGACCGTTGGCATTTATACAGCGATCAGTGCTATAAAAATGCATTGATTACTATAAAAATGTCACTGGCAGTGAAGGGGTTAGCACTAGGGGGCGATCAAGGGGTTAACTGTGTTCCCTAGTGTGTGTTCTAACTGAAGGGGGATGGGACTTGCCAGGGGAAGAGATAGATTGGTGTTCATATTTTGTATGAACACACGATCTGTCTCTTCTCCCCTCAGAGAACCGGGATCTCTGTGTTTAAACAGAGATCATCGCAACCGCCGGGCACTCGCATCGGCCCCGGAGGGCGAGCAGCTGGCGCACGCACGCCCCTAGTGGCCACCCAAAGAAGCAATGTAACATGACAGCAATTCGCACAGCCGAGCCATGTTGCCGCAGTACAACTGGTAAGTGGTTAAATAATCAAGCACTTTCATGCGTTGCCATCATCATCAATTGGCCCTATATTGCACATGGATGAATCTGTAAAAATCCAAGGCATGTCAAGGCATCACAAAGATCATACATCACAATAGTATGAGCATTCTGTGTCAGCAAAAATCCTCTCCCTCCTCCCCAAAAAAATGTGAGCACTAATCTTCATATGTAATGTACCCCCCTAAGCATAAATTCCCTTTGCAAACCAAAATTCTCCTTCCAAATTCCCCTCTTCCAGTAAAAATCCCCCCTCCTAATCACCCATTTTAGCAGAACCCTCCCCAAATCCCCATGGTGCCCAGGGCAGCTGCCCCTCCTGCCCACCCCTTGCAAAGACGTGATCTAGCCCATTTATACAATGGCTAACCTATGTGCATGCACTGATGTGCAATAAAACACATACAGTAGGTGTGATTGACTCCAAAAAAAAACAAAAAACCTTCTGACCCCTATAATTTACAAGGACAGAGAAGGTCCCTATATATAAGCCACACATTAATCCATTTTCCCATCTCCGTCATAATCTCACTAGCTTCCTGGGAAGATAATTCACGCTGCACTGCGTTAGGGAAATAAAACTGAATGATGGCCGGGATCAGTTTATTTTTGTGCTATCTTTACTTTTCCCATCACCCTCGCATAGGCACATACAGCATCAAAACATCCATGCTATTTGTAACTTCGCTGATGAACATCCGCACTCTATAATTATTCCAATTATCTATGCCCTATTGTTCTGGCTGCCACAACTGGCTCAGCGGCTGACATCAGCAGTGCCTTTGGTCAAATTATCCTCATTTTACAAATGTCCTCATTAAGCCAAGTGGAGCACACAAACATCTGGGGTGCAGGAAACATGAACAGGAACACAGAGGTGTGAATGGGCCTTATGCCGCGAACACACGACCGGTTTTGCCATCGGAATAAACTCCGAAGGTTTCTCCGACGGAACGCCGACGGAATTCCATTCTAGCGGTCTTGCCTACACATGGTCAAACCAAAGTCTGACCAAAATCCGACCGTCCAGAACGCGGTGACGTACAACACGTACGACGGGACTAGAAAAAGGAAGTTCAATAGCCAGTAGCCAATAGCTTCCGTCTCGTACTTGCTTCAGAGCATGCGTCGTTTTTGGTCCGTCGGAACAGCATACAGACGAGCGGTTTTCCCGATAGGAATTGGTTCCGTCAGAAATATTTAGAACATGTTCTATTTCTAGGTCTGTCAGAATTTTCGAAAAAAAAGTCCAATGAGGCCTACACATGATCAGAATATACAATGAAAAGCTTCTGTCGAACTTTATCTGTTGGACATTCCGCTCGTGTGTACGTGGCTTAAGAGTTGCCCTTTAATGTGATCTTGTCACCACAAGGTTCCTTATTGAAAAAAAGGGGAACCCAAAAAGGAGGATCATTTATACTTACATTTTCAGTGACCTTTGTCTTGAAACATTGACACTTCCCTGGTCCCCTGCTGCAAGTATTTAACCCTTCCAGTTGGAAATTTTTTTCCAGTTCAGAAAAATGTTCCCCTGCCACACACAGTGGTTCCTCCCACCAGCTTTTACGTCCTTTACTGGTGGTAGCACCCGATGTTTAGGCAGGGTTGCTAGTAAATTTACCTGCCAGGTATAGTTGCCTTGGCCAATTGATAGGAGATCAATTGATTCCACCCTTATTCTGGAATTGCTGCACTTTTCTCTCTTCTGTCACTAGATGGTCGGGTATCTGGTGACATTAGATAAGACAAGGGCATTGCAAGGACAGATTAGGAATAGATGGGGTATCTCAGCCAATGGGCAGGGATGATCTTGGGTCCCTTGGCCTGCTGGGAGTGCCTATTTATTTGAATGAGGTCAGGTGATCGGGGTTCTGTGCCACCTGGACGGCTGTCTGGGTGGACGTGTGTTGTGCTACCCCGGGCTGCTAGGCCAGAGCCTAAGGCCTATCCCGGGCACATCTGGCTGCTATTCTGTCTGAGGGCCTATCCAGGAGCAAGAGAGCAGCGTAGGGTTGGGACTGCGGCTTGCAGTTCAACCAGAAGTGACGGTTCTGCCGGCCAGAGAACCTGTCGTGGTCGGAGGTAGAAGGGAATCTGTCACCACTAAGGGACCAACCACCTTGTTACCGGGGACCACAGTGAGTAGCTGAAGCAAGTACCAGAGCAGTATTCTCACCAACCGGGGATGGCAAAGAGTTGGTGAAACTTCAACAAAATGTCAAGCCAGGGACCCAGACAGCGGAGGTGATGCTTGCAGAGCAGTCTTGTGAGCAGGCCAGTGGAGTGATGCTGGAGGAGTATCTGTGAAGCTAGGAACCCAGCAGGGACGCGGGGTGATGCTTGAGGAAGATACTAAGTGAGAAGGTTGGAAGAGCTCAGGGGATCCAGTGGCAGTGGATCAGCAAGTCTAGTGAGAGAGACTGGGAGCTCAGTTGAGTGAAGATCTACAAGAGGAGACAGCGATGCTACATATGCAGATGTAGTATCTTGCTGGGTGCCTTTCCCTGCATGGCTGTCTACCTATAGAAGTCTCAGAGTCTGCCAATTAAGATTGCACCCACTTAAGAGTGTCCTGGCCTTAAATCTTCTATCCCACAGTTCTGTTTAAGAGACAATAAATCTCTTTGCATTCAAGAAGTGTCTGGCGCCCATGAATCTACCTTGCATTGCACACACCATGCCTAGTAACCCACCCTACACAGAAGGATGTCAGCTGTCCCTAACTCTGGAGGTCACCATTAGGCCTCTAGGGACCCGGCTACACTGGCATATGAGCATGCAGGAGAAAATACAGCATGCAGCACGGGGAGCAGATTATCACACAACCTCACATGACCTTATTTTTCTATTCTGCAGTTAAAGTGATATTAACCAATTCAGCCCAGGAAGTAATCACCCCGTTAATGACCAGGCCATTTTTTGCGATACGGCACTGCATTACTTTAACTGACAATTGCGATTTGATCACCACTGCGTTTTTTATTTTTTGCGCTATAAACAAAAAAAGAGCGAAAATTAAAAAAAAAAAAAAAAAAAAAACAGTATTTTTTTACTTTCTGCTAAAATACATATCCAAAAAAATTATAAAAAAACATTTTTTTGCGGGACTACGACATTGCGGTGGACAGATCGGACACCTAACTGATATTTTTTACACTTTTTTGGGAACCAGTGACATTATGTATTACAGTGATCAGTACTAAAAATATGTACTGACATTGTACTGATGACACTGGCAGGGAAGGGGTTAACATCAGGGGCGATCAAGGGGTTAAATGTGTTCCCTGTTTGTGGACTCTGTGATTGGGGAAACATCCCCAATGTCATCCCCTGACAGAACAGAGATCTGCCCGCTGATTGGCTCCCCCGCTGGCCAATCGGAGCGTGCACACCCACGATTGCCAGTGCACTAATCAGTATGGCGATTTGCGCAGCCGAGCCACCTTGCCGCAGTACATCTGCGGCGGGTGGTCGGCAAGTAGTTAGTAGTTGTAGTTTTATAAGCTGAAGGTTCTTTACCTTCATGTAATGTATGCACGAAGGTAAAAAACTCTCAGCAGTGTGCAGCAGCCCCCTCAACCCACCCCCGATCCTTACCTGAGCCCCCTCTGATCCATGATGTTCACAGTCGGCTGTCACAGGACTCTCCCTTCTCATTGGCTGAGACAGCAGCAGGCGCCCATTGGCTCCAACTACTGTCAATCACAGCCAGTGAGCCAGGGGTCAGCCGTGGCTCTGTGTGTCTTATGGACACATTTGTGTTGGGAGCGAGCACGCAGTGGCGCCTCCAGGGCAAGTGGCTCTCTGGGGGCACTGCTTGAGGGTAAGGAACCAGGAGCGCGGGGGGGGGGGGGACCCGAAAAAAAAGAGGATTGGAGCTGCTCTGTGCAAAAAAACTGCTCAGAGCAGGTAAGTATAACATGCTTATTATTTGAAAGAAAGAGAAAAAAAAATGAAACTTTATTACCACTTTAACCGCCAGCCGCCCGTCATATGACAGCCAGGCGGCGAGGCTCTCATTCTGGGAGGGTGTCATATGATGTCCCTCCATTTAAACAGGGAATGCGCGTGATCGTGTGCGCGCATCCCTGTTCCTTCAGTGGCGGCATGTCACGGAGACACCGCTCGCCACCGAGGGGGGTGAACAGCCATTGGGTACGGCTGTTTAACCCGTGATTGGCCGTGATAAAGTCTCGAGCGCGCTGCGCGTGTACGTCAGTGGCGGCGTGTTCCCAGGAACACTGCTCGTCACCGACGCTGGTAAACAGCCATTGGCCGGCGGCTGTTTACCACGTGATCGGCTGTGATCCTTTCACAGCCGATCACTAAGTTCCAACAAACTGCGGTAACGAGATGTTACCGGGTCCTCCTCCTCACACACCGATCGTGTGTGAGGAGGAGATTGCTTCATTGCTACATCTTGTTACCGCTTACAGTGTACACTAATCACACTGATTGCCCCCCCCCCCAATAAAGAGGACCTGTCACCACCCATCAAAGTACCTGTCACAGTTCATCTGAGTACCTGTCAGTTCATATTAATACCTGTCAGTCTATATGAGTACCTGTCACAGTCCATCTGAGTACCTGAGTACCCGTCACAGTCCATATGAGTACCTGAGTACCTGTCACAGTTCATCTGAGTACCCGAGTACCTGTCACAGTCCATATGAGTACCCGAGTACCTGAGTACCTGTCACAGCCCATATGAGTACCTGAGTACCTGTCACCGCCCTTCAGAGTACCCGAATACCAATCAGCAGCCCATCAGAGTACCCGAGTACCTATCTGTAGCCCATCAGAGTACCCAAATACCTGTCACCAGCCCATCAGAGTAACAGAGTACCTGTCACCAGCCCATCAGAGTAACCGAGTTTCTGTCACCAGCCCATCTGAGTACCCGAGTACCTGTCTGGAGCCCATCAGAGTACCCGAGTACCTATTTGCAGCCCATGCCTCATAGAATATACGTTGGGGTGTTTGCTTTCCAAAATGGGGTCATTTTGTGGGTAATTCCACTGGGCTGATGCTTAAGGACCTTCAAAAGTGTGATAGGTAGGAATGAAATGAGATGCGTAATTTATGCTCCTTGAACGCCTGAAGGTACTACTTCAATGTTGGGCCTCTGTATGTGGCCAGGCTGTGTAAAAGTCTCACACATGTGGTATCGCCATACTCGGGAACAGTAGCAGAATGTATTTTGGGGTGTAATTTTTGCTATATACATGCTATGTGTTATAAATATCTTATAAATTGACAACTTTGTGTAAAAAAAAATGCGTTTTCATTTTTTTTCCACATTTTCCAAAAACTTCTGGAAAAAAATTAACCGTTCAAAAGACTCATTATGCCTTATAGATTATACGTTGGGGTGTTAGCTTTCCAAAATGGGGTCATTTTGTGGGCAATTCCATTGTCCTGGTGCTCCAGGGCCTTCAAAAGTGTAATAGGTGGTTGAGAATTGAGATGTGTCATTTATGCTCGTAGAACGCCTGAAGGTACTACTTCAATGTTGGGCCTTTGTATGTGGCCAGGCTGTGTAAAAGTCTCACACGTGTGGTATCGCCATACACGGGAAGAGTAGCAGAATGTATTTTGGGGTGTAATTTGTTGTATGCATATAACCTGATAATATGACAATTTTGTAAAAAAAAAAAAAAAATCTTCATTTTGCAATTTTACATATTTTTTTGGGATATTCATTATAGCAAAAAGTAAAAAATATATTTATTTTTTTCAAAATTGTCGGCCTTTTTTTGTTTATAGAGCAAAGAATTAAAACCACAGAAGTGATCAAATACCACCAAAAGAAAGCTCTATTTGTGGGGAAAAAAAAGACATAAACTTTGTTTGGGTATAACATCGCACCACCGCGCAATTGTCAGTTTAAGCGACGCAGTGCCGTATCGCAAAAAAAAGCCTGGACATTAAGGGGGGTTAAAACCTTCCGGAGCTGAAGTGGTTAAAAAAAAAAAAGTGCATGCAAATCTTTACTGTGAGATGTGTGTTGGGCAGTTCACCCGAATGCAAAGCAGATAAAAATGCACATCATTGCACATACAAGGTCGCATTGCATAGATGTGAATGCAACCTAAAAATAATAAGATGTTATGTACAAGTCTGAAAAATATGCTTTAGTTTCAATAGTTCAAATTGTAACTATCTGTAATCCTTCACAATGCACACCCGTCACCCCCTGCACACCATCTTATAGATAGAATAGGTCTCAGACATGAAAAGAACGAGTTCCCATGATTATAATTGTCCAGTAAGGCTCTATGTAAACTGGACCCATGATGTGGGGGAGGAGAGAGACATGCAGACATAAAAACGCTCTTGGCAGGGTTCTTCTTTTTTTTTTTTTTTTATAAGACCTTGGAAGATTTCTAGTACAGCAGCTATGGCAATACGTAACAGAGCGGAATGATCTGGCCTTTACCCCTCTGGGAGGTTCATGCAGTAAAGTTCAGCCTGGCTCTATGTAAAGGAGGTCATCATCGCATATAGCCAGCTTCTCGCTTGAATGCATTCAGCTGCACATATAAGGTTCTCCCTGAAGGCGTCTCATTTGCATAATAACGCCCCAATCTGGGGTATGAAAACAGACGCTGTTGCTGAATCCACGGCTGTGCTGTTTACAGCGGAGAACTGACACTGTTACCTAAACCAACACAAATCAAAATGGATGGGACATGGCACTGTACATAGCATACAGCCTTATTGATTTAAAGTCTATGAATAGCCCAAAACTTTAGACCCCATACACATATCGCGTAGCGGGGACGAGCGTTCCCACCCAGCTCCTTCGATAAGTCAATGATGGTGATGGGTGGCAGGTGGCTGGCAGGGACATTTGGCTGGCTCATCAAAAAAAGTGGGCAAAATTTGCTGGCTGTATTACAGGTGTCACCAGAACAAGTGTCCACATTGGAAGATATGTCCACGCTTCCTGATCTGCCGAGATTTCTGATTATTTTCTAATCCAGGCAGCAATAAAAACTGAACCGGGGTTCTAATCCTTCCCCTTTATGGCTCGGTTCACACTGCTGTGACGTAAAAAGTCGTACGATTTTGCCCTGCGACTTCCTTCCGACTTTGATGCTATTTAAGAGCCTGTACAAGGGCTGAAATCGCACCCAAGTCGGACCAAAGTAGTGCAGAAATAATATTTAAAAGAGGAACTGCAGTCTGCTCACATAATTTGTAACAAAAACATCTTTGCCATTCTGAAGCTTCCCTCCAACCACTTTGCATATTATTTTATATAAACTGCGATTCTGTACTTGCCAAATATGCTGCAGAAATCTCCCTCCACTGAGTCTGGTTGCAGTCATTTTAACTGTGGGCAGCTGAAGCTGCTGCCTGTTCACTTCCTGGATTTACACAGACACACAGAGGCACACCTCCAGCTGTGCAGCTCTCATTGGCCCTCTTATGACTCATCCCTCCTCTCTTCCTGGCAAACTCTCAGGAAAATGAGAGAGAGAGTGAGCTGTGCATGATGTCATAAGCCTAGGCTTAGTACCAGACAAGAAATAGGAAGTGGGCTGTATAAGGTATTTACCAGCAGAAAAAAAATGTTTTACTATCCAAAGTTAAAACAACAAGGGCAGAAGATTTAATAGATGGAAAGATGAAAAAAATGACTGAAGTTTCGCTTTAAGTCGAAGCGACTTGTGTAGTATCAGTTAAGACGACTCTCATAGGGAAACATTGAATTTGGCATGTCGTGTGACTTGGGGTCTAAAGGCAGATTCCATGTCGCAGCAGTGTGAACCAAACCTACCTGCTGTAAATATTTCCCAACCTTTGGAAAATTATTCTCGCCAGAAGTCTTCAAGAAATGTGATTGTCTAAGAAAAAACGCAGAATAAAGATTTATAATGAGTAGACATAGGCGTGGGAAGGAGTGTGCCAGATGTGCCTGGGCACACCCTAATCACCCTGTGCATTGAAGATTCCCCCCTGCAGATATTTCACCAAAGCCCAACGAGGCTCCTAAAACAATTGTAAAAAATCATTAAAAAAATGAAATAATAAAAATAAAAAAACGACTGACACCGTCCACTGCCCTAATGACAAGTTCACTGCTCTACTGACACCATCCATGTTTTAATACATTTGGGGTGCACACCCTAATGCAATAGGCTGTGCACACTTATGTGAGCAGATATGATTGAAGTCAGTGTGTTCTCCGCGTAAAATCACACTAATCTCAGGAGAAAAAAAAATAAAACAAGACTTTATATGTTCCTCTTGTGTGATCATTCTGTGGCTGATTTTTATCAAAGCAGTCAAAGAACAGAGGATGCTGGTAGGAAATTGTCATTTATGGTAGGAAATTGTCATTTGTTAGCGATATTATATCAACAATGCTAAAGTAGATATACCCAATCACTAAAATCTTATATAGGCTTTATTAACATGCTTATTGTAAATGTAAAATTTGTATCACTTGACCTTTCCTTTATAGATTGTAAGCTCTAAGGAGCAGGGCCCTCTGAACCCTCTTGTACTGAATTCTTTTGTAACTCTATGGTGTCCCTTTTATTTTGTGACACGCTCTGCAAACCGTTGGTGGTATAGAAAATTCTGTATAATAATATTAATATTCGAAATGTCATTGTACATTTTATTCTGCAATAATAAATCATGTTTATTTTATTTAATAATAAAGATTTTATTTATATTTTATTGATACATATTTATTATAATAATTTTTTTAAAAAAAATACAACTATTTATAAACATATTTATTTTATTTTTGTATGGCAATATGTTTTTATAAATAAAAAGAAATATAAAAACAGCAAATGTTTATGATGCACACTGCTTTCCACTAAACGTCTTTCAGTTAGGGTTTACTTCAGTCATTCACTAATTGTTTTGGTTGAAAAATCAAAACGTTTAAATTCGAAAACAATTGAATAGCCACATATCCCCTTCAGAACGATTAACCACTTAGGGCTCATGCACACAGGACGTTTTTACAGCTCTGTAAGGCTCTCGATTCACATCTATGCATGTTGCTTTTGAGCGCTTTTGAGCGTTTCTGCAGTGCTTTCTGCGGTGCTTGGTGCGTTTTTGAACATGCGTTATTGCAGCGTTTTTTGTTTTTTTTTTACAGTGTTTTTTTTTATACTGTATACAGTGTAAAAAAAAAAGAGAGAAAAACAAAACGCGGTAAAAACGCGGTACTTGTGTTTTGGATGCGGGTCCATTGAATTCTATTACATGCAAAATGCTGCATTTTGCATGAAAAAAAGTCCCCGACCCTTTCCAAAAACGCAGAGGTACAAAAATGCATTGATGTGAACATGTTCCATAGGAACCCATGTTAAAAAATTCCCATGCATTTCTGCAAAATGCATCAAAAAACGCATTAGTGTGAATAGAGCCTTAGGGGCGTTTGACATTTTTTAACTGGCTAAAAGCCCCTCCATGGTAGCCTATGTGTTCATGCACGCATAAACTGTCAGAGGCTTTTGGAGGCATAAGCGTTTAGGGGCAGTAAAAAAAAACAAAAAACCTCAGCCTGTGCTTCTAGGAGCAGTAAAAATGAGCTGTAAAAACTAAAAAGCCGCGTTTGACACTTTTTAGGAGTTTTTACACTATAGGGAGTGTTTTTAATGAATAACACCCAAAAAAAAACGCTAACGCACAAAACACGGGAAAATGCGCAATAACGCTAATGTAAAAACGCAGCCTAACATGAAAAAATTTAAGTTTTTAGCGCTGGCGTTTTTAAAGCGTCCTGTGTGCATGAGCCCTTTAGGACCAGAAGGATTTGCCCCCTTAATGACCAGGCAATTTTTTGCGATAAGGCACTGTGTCACTTTAACTGTGCGTGGTCGTGCGACTTTGTACCCGAACAAAATGTATTTCCTTTTTTCCCACAAATAGAGCTTCCTTTTGGTGGTATTTGATCACCTCTGTGGTTTTTATTTTTTGTGCTATAAACAAAAAAAGACCGACAATTTAAAAAATATATATTTTTTTTTACTTTTTACTATAATAAATATTCCAAAAAATTGGTAAAAAAAACTAATTTCTTCATCAATTTAGGACAATATGTATTCTTCTACATATTTTTGGTAAAAAAATTCACAAAAAGCGTATGTTTGATTTGCGTAAAAGTTATAGCGTCTACAAAATAGGGGGTTGGAATTATGGCATTTTTATTATTATTATTATTTTTTTTTACAAGTAATGGCAGTGATCAGCAATTTTTAGTGGGACTGTGACATTGCGGCGGACAGATTGGACACTTTTGACACTTTTTTGGGACCAGTGACATTTATACAGCGATCAGTGCTATAAAAATGATTACTGTATAAATGACACTGGCCAGGAAGGGGTTAACACTAGGGGGTGATCAAGGGGTTAAATGTGTTCCCTAGGAGGTGTTTATAACTGTGGGGGCAGTGTAGTGACTGGGGGAGGAGACAGATCGCTGTTCCTAATCACTAGGAACAGACGATCAGTCTATCCTCCCCTGACAGAACGGGGATCTGTCTGTTTACATTGACAGATCCCCGTTCAGTCTCTCTCAGGAGCGATCGAGGGTGGCCGGCGGACATCGGGGCCACGCGCATCGGCTCCGGCGTCGAGCATGCACGCCCCCTAGTGGTCTTAAAGCAGCCGACGTACCATGACAGCAATTCGCCCAGGAGAGCCAACCTGCTGCAGTATAACTGCGGCGGCTGGTCTTTATGTGGTTTATGTCTAAACCGCTAGCAACAAAAGTGAGTACACCCCTAAGTGAAAATTACCAAATTGGGCCCAATTCGTTAATGTTACAAGGTCTCAGGTGTGAATGGGGAGCAGGTGTGTTAAATTTGGTGTTATCGCTCTCACTGGAGGTTCAACATGACACTTCATGGCAAAGAACTCTCTGAGGATCTGAAAAAAAGAATTGTTGCTCTACATAAATATTGCCTAGGCTATAAGAAGATTGCCAAGACCCTGAACCTGAGCGGCAGCACAGTGGCCAAGACCATACAGGGTTTTAACAGGACAGGTTCCACTCAGAACAGGCCTCGCCATGGTCGACCAAAGCAGTTGAGTGTATATGCTCAGCGTCATATCCTGAGGTTGTCTTTTGGAAATAGACGTATGAGTGCTGCCAGCATTGCTGCAGAGGCTGAAGGGGTGGGGGGTCAGCCTGTCAGTGCTCAGACCATACGCCGTACACTGCATCAAATTAGTCCGCAAGGCTGTTGTCCCAGAAGGAAGTCTCTTCTAAAGATGATGCACCAGTTTTCTGAAGACAAGCAGACTAAGAGCATGGATTACTGGAATCATGTCCTGTGGTCTGATGAGACCAAGATAAACTTATTTGGTTCAGATGGTGTCAAGCATGTGTGGAGGCAACCAGGGGAGGAGTACAAAGACAAGTGTGTCTTGCCTATAGCCAAGCATGGTGGTGGGAGAGTCATGGTCTGGGGCTGCATGAGTGCTGCCGCCACTGGGGAGCTACAATTCATTGAGGGAACCATGAATGCCAATATGTACTCTGACATACTGAAGCAGAGAATGAACTCCCTCCCTTCTGAGACTGGGCCGCAGGGCAGTATTCCAACATGATAACGACCCCAAACACCTCCAAGATGACCACTGCCCCACTAAAGAAGCTGAGGGCAAAGGTGATGGACTGGCCAAGCATGTCTCCAGACCTAAACCCTATTGAGCATCTGTGGGGCATCCTCAAATGGAAGGTGGAGGAGCGCAAGGTCTCTAACATCCACCAGCTCCGTGATGTCGTCATGGAGGAGTGGAAGAGGACTCCAGTGGCAACCTGTGAAGCTCTGGTGAACTTCATGCCCAAGAAGGTTAAGGCAGTGCTGGAAAATAATGGTGGCCACACAAAATATTGACACTTTGGGCCCAATTTGGACATTTACACTTAGGGGTGTACTCACTTTTGTTGCCAGCGGTTTAGACATTAATGGCTGTGTGTTGAGTTTGAGGGGACAGCAAATTTACACTGTTATACAAGCTGTACACTCACTACTTTACATTGTAGCAAAGTGTCATTTCTTCAGTGTTGTCACATGAAAAGATATAATAAAATATTAACAAAAATGTGAGGGGTGTACTCATTTTTGTGAGATACTGTATATTGTACATTCACAGTGAATGCATGGAGGTAAAAAAACTTTTGTCTTTACAACCACTTTAACTCACATTCATACATACACATTCTAGGGCCATAGGTGTGTGCAGCCTATTGCATTAGGGTGTGTACCCCAAAGCTCAAACACACATGCCTTCCTCTGTAGCCTCAGCTGCACAGGACAGTGAATGAATGGGTAGTGCTCTGTGCATTCACAAACACAGTTTACTATGCTTCAGTTATGAATGGACACAGTGAGTGAATATGTTCATTTAGAAAATGAAGAAGCCGGTAAATTACATATTCATTAGCCCCTTTCCCTGCTCTCCATCCTGAAACATCCCCAGCAGCAGCCAGGGGGAGAGGAGGGAAGTCAGCAGCACTGTGGGGTGGGGGGGCCAACAAGTGTGTGTGTGTGTGTGTGTGTGGGGGGGGGGCATGGGCAGTAGGGGGAATCGGCACCGCACATAATGATTAGGGTATGCCTAGGCACACCCCCTGCGCACGCCTATGACTAGAGAAAATTTAGACAGGAGCCATTTAACCTACCAGCGTGTCTTTGGAGTGTGGTAGGAAACCAGGGTACCCGGAGGAAACCCACACAAGCACTTTACTATCAATCAAAATCCACCATGTGTGGCATCTCGATCAAATAGTCTGTCAACTATAGATTAACTATTCCTATTGGAAGAGATCGATCGGAAAAGACATTTACACAGCGCTTTACAATATAAAAAGGAGACAATACAGTTATAATACAATAACATACAAGAGGATTAAGGGGGCCCTGCTCAGAAGAGCTTACAATCTAATAAAATAAATTGATTATTTATTGAAGCGCGTATAGATAGACACTGGAACACTACAGGCAGCACATTTCAGCCAAGAGCTAGGAAAGAAAAAAAAAATCCTTTCTGAACACATTCCATCCTGCAGATTTGAAACATATTGAATAAACTGACACATGGCTACAGATTCTGCTACAATGTAACATTCTCCATTCAGAAAGCTGCTGATGCACAGCAAACCAGAGAGACCTTCTTCCTCAATGACTCCTTTCTATAGCTGGAATTCATAGCTGCAGCTCTGTACTAAGACAATCGTCACCCATATGACGAACGATGTACCAGCATCCCTACACACAACCATGCAGATTTTAATTAGTGCCAAATGATTGTTCTAAATGAGAAATGATGCAATATAGTCTCATCAATTGTAAATGGGACAGCACATTGCAAAGATTTCAGACTACAAATGTTTACAAATATAAATAGGCGAAAAAAAAAAAAATATATATATATATATATATATATATATATATATATATATATAAATATTTATATATACTGTGTATACATATATTGTATGCATTTTTTGATTTTTCCAGCAGTTATCAAGGATATCTCCTGGAGGTGTTCTATAGATAAACATTAGGCAGGTAGGCAGAGCGCTTTGATAAACAACCTGTTGCTGAAATGATCGGCAGCCAGAAAACCTTGTTGCGGCTGAGACATTTAATGCAGAAATATAGATGTTTACTACAGTGCTGCTGGAGGGCGATCGGTAGCTTCATGCAGACAGATTATGCTGAACTGCTATGGAGAACGTCGTCCAAAAAGGGTCCCCTTGGGGGGGTGGGGGGAAGGAGGCTCACCAGCATTGCCCAAAATACTATTTCTCTTTTGCCAGAGAATGTAAATTAACCTATTACGTGCCATACTGGCCTATGGCCATCCATGACTAATTGAACTCCTGCAGCTTATGCAACCTCTTGACAGCAGCTGCTACAGCCTAGTACTGAGTGGCATAGCCATTTTCTACACACACACATCCCCCACTGTGGTTCTAAGAACATAATGGCATTAACCCATTCACTGACACTTAAAGCTTACATCATATTGCTGCTACAGGGAAACTAATAGACCTTATCTGCCTCCCGCTGATTCTTACAGTAGGGGGATGCTATTATTAGGATCAGCATTTAATTAAGTATTAGACTCCATTAGCGTGTGGGAGGACCTCCCTACAAAAAATAAATTAAGGGGGGGCTTCACTTAAAGGAACTGGACAACAACGACTGGCCGTGGGAGCTGTCAATCACCCTCAAGCAGGAAGAAGAGTGATGGGACATCTGCAGGGCACTATGAATGGAATTAGTGGCAGCAAGAACGTGGTTAAGGGTAATAAGATGCAGATAAAGAAAGCTTGAGTGTTGGACTAGAACTGGGGTCCATGAGAACAGAGCTTCTACAGGCATGGGTGCAAGAGAGAAGGGGAAAAAAAAAAAAAAAAAAAAAAAAAAAAGCTCAATGGTGCAAAGAAGAATAATAAATTTCCAAGGTAAATAAGTCCAATTAGGGAAAACCACTTGAACAATAGTAGCAGCCATTCCAGCAAAGTATTGGATGGTCTCTGTGCACTACAATAAACAAAAAAAGCAGAAGGTGCCACCATTTAAGTGTATCAGTTTGTTAAAAACAATAAAAAATATAAACAAAATACACTCACAAAAGTGGAAGGAAAACAGGCTCATCATCAGACTTTAGTAATCGGTGGGATTCTAAAGCGGCCGAGATGCTGGTTCCGGCCGCGACCCTGGCTTGCGTTCCATCGTGGTTACGGCTCCAGCTGGTGGACAGTGCTCAAGCTTTGCATTCTATTCCAGCTGGATGTCACCTTCACCACACAGCCAATTCCTGGTTCCCATCTGCCAGGATGTCGGTCGCTTTCCATCGAACTCTGCCAGCTACTGAAGACTGAAGACGAGCCTGTTTTCCTTCCACATTTGTTATGGTGGCACTTTCTGCTTTTTTGTTTATGGGTACAAGGGAGCCATGGAGGACTGTGCTGGGCTGTAAAATGGGGAAGAGGCTTTATATGGGCTCGCTGCAAAAGGTTATAATATATTAGGTATGAATGTAGTATAGAGTGCAGGACTGGAAGGCACCATAGTTATGAGAAAAAAAACAGAGAACACCTGGAGCGCTGTGAGTCTAGGGGCCAAGTAAAGTGCTCTGATGAGGAGTAATCAAATAAGTGGATCAGACCCAGTGCATCCAGCACAACATGGAAAGGGTTGCGACAGTCAATGAAAAATACACAAAATGCAGCGCTCTGAAAGAATAATCAAATAAATTCCAACGTAGTACTGTATGCATAAACAGTGCTATTTATTCCATAAAGTAAAAAAAACGGTTGAACAGTCAAAGTTTAAAATAAATGGTAGTGAACGTTACCAGTGACCTCAGAGTGGATAAGGGGGAAACAATGATCCGGGAGGCTTGCCTGGAGATAGTTTGAACAGAGTGGATAACATCAATAACATCAATCACCATCCAAGGAAATAAAGGGGAGAAAATTCAGTTCCCAGAGGAGGAGCGTACTGGCTGCTGGCAAAGCCTGCCAGCTTCAGGTGGATGCCATGGCTAGATGGTGGTCGGCAGGATGGATAGAAAGGCAACCTGTGTGATGTAAACGGCTGTGCCATGCGCCTTCTGTGATGTCACTGCTGTGCCAGAGATGAAGTGGGAAGGTGTCCCAAAGTCAGTTGTGTAAGCGTCCACAATTCTGTTGCCGTGACTTACATGTTTGTAAGTCACCAGGTGACTTTGACAAAGCTCATGAGCGCGAAACATGTAAGTCACAGCAACAGACTTGTGGATGCTTACACAACTGACTTCAGGACACCTTTCCCTTTCATCTCCGGCACAACAGTGACGTCACAGAAGACGCATAGGCGCGCTGAGAATATCGACCCTGCTCGGCTTGGTTGTTCCCTCTGGGGCTGTTTACATTACACAGGTTGCCTTTCTATCCATCCTGCTGACCACCATCCAGCCGTGGCATCCACCTGGAGCTGGCAGGCTTTGCCAGCAGCCAGTATGCTCCCCCTCTGGGAACTGAATTTTCTCCCCTTTATTTCCTTGGATGGTGATGGATGTTCAAACCATCTCCAGGCAAGCCTCCCGGATGATTGTTTCCCCCTTATCTACTCTGAGGTCACTGGTAACATTCACTACCATTTATTTTAAACTTTGACTGTTCAACCATGTTTAAACTTTATGCAATAAATACCACTGTTTATGCACACAGTACTATGTTGGAATTTATTTGATCATTCTTTCAGAGCACTGGATTTTGTGTTTTTTACCATAGTTATGAGGGCTGGTGCAAGAGTAGTATTAAGGCTGGGGATAGCACAATACAAGAAACGCTAGGTGTTCAATGGAAGAGGTTATTATTGGGAATACGGCAAACTGAGGTTAATGAGGTGGCTGTATCTAATGGGGCATACACACGGTCAGACTTTTCGTCTACAAAAGTCCAACGGACGCCGACGGACTAAAGCTGGCTGGTAATCCGATCGTGTGTGGGCTTCTCCGGACTTTCAGCGGACTTTTTCAGCCTCAAATCCGACGGACTTTAGATTTGAAACATGCTTCAAATCTTTACGTCGTAACTACGACGGACCCCGAAATCCGCTCGTCTGTGTGCTAGTCCGACGGACGAAAACCCACGCTAGGGCAGCTATTGGCTACTGGCTATGAACTTCCTTATTTTAGTCCGGTGTACGTCATCACGTACGAATCCATCGGACTTTTGTGTAGTCGTGTGTAGGCAAGTCCGTTCGTTAGAAAGTCTGCCGCAAGTCCGCCGCAAGTCCGCCGGAAGTCTGTCGGACTTTTGTAGACGAAAAGTCCGACCGTGTGTACACCCCATAAGACCTCTTGCACTTGGAACTGATGTTTGGGCATCAGCATTTCTGGATGTAATTTCAAGCATTTGTTTTGCTCATAATTGTGGGTATTTTTGCGCATATTTGCTTGTGTATGTGCATTCACACATTTGTGCATACAATACATTCCTATGCAAAATTCATTAATATTTATGCTCATATGCGTGTATTTGTGCATACCGGTGCAAAATTATAATCGGAAATGCAGATTTTTCTTTTACTCAAAAATATGCAGCGCTTGTTTATGCACCTGTGTGTACAGGCACATTGAAAACAATGGATTTAGATCAGTAACCCACAACCCCCCCACCATGTACTGAGCTTTTTCAAGCTGCAGTGTGTAAGCGGACAAAAGATGGCATGGTGGTTACTGCTCTGTAGGGACAATTAGTGCCAATGTAACGTGAGCATGTACAAGACCGGTGAATGCAATGTAATGTGGCCATAGCATGCACTACAAGGGCACAATGTAGGACTAGCATTGCTAAAATATGCAACACAAAAACAATCTCAATGGGGAAAAAGACCAGCACTCCAAAATCAGGTCTGCCAGGTATCCAGTACAGATGGGCTGAAGCTGAGAGGTCCAAGGAGACTGAACTACTAGGAACATTGGGATGTCATTGATATCCTACTGGCCCACCATCAGAATATTAGAGATCATTGGGTTGAGCTTGAAATATTGTGTGTGGTTTCCTTGCTAAAATATGAGTAATGTAAGGAAAGGGATTGTAGCTAATACAAAGTGGAAGCTTATGATATCAGCAACCCAGGTAAGGCCAGGAGCAGTGCAACAAGATGGGCACCCATGTGGTATAAGAAATCTTTATTGATAGAAACATAGAAAACTGCCCTTATGGAGGTCTCCTGAAAATGCTCGGTGCCCCACTGACTTGCTGACCCTCCTGGCCCAACACATTGAACCAATGACCTTGAACAAGTATACAGAGAAGGATTTTGGCATACTGATCTGCATATCTGGTCTAGGCCAATGGCTGGCTGGTCAGTATAACAGCTGGTCATCTAGCATTTCAGAAGGCAGCCCATAATGATGATAGTTCCCCTATTTTTCCCATAAACCCAGCGAGGCAAGATGAAAAGCAACAACGACCGAGTGTAGGATCTAAACAAAGTCTCCTAGATCTCTCATGTAAGCCTTGGTTGGCCTGATTCAACTGTAGAGATCAAAGGGTCAGTGCAACCAGGTGTGATTACTTCTAGAAGAAACCTTGTGTATTTGGTCATCCCCAGGCTTTTTATACACCCTGGATACTGCAATAGTGAGATCTCTCTGCCATGATTCCTGACTGCTCTTGGCCACCTAGGTGTTTTGGATATTCCTTCCAAACTTGGTGTGTTCCAGCTTCTCCAGTTACATTCTCCATAATATGAAATTAATAAAAGTTCAACATGGAGAGAGTATGAGCTCCTTGTCATGGTGGCATAGTAGATACAGACCCCTGGGACTCACCGAGAGAGACCCACACAGATATAAGAAACAGTCCAGTAAACTAACTCTCAAGCATTTACCAGTTGCTGAAATGTTAGCCTTGGGAGACCCAACCCTTTAAAAACTAAACTAAAAAGTAAATCAGTAAATATCTCAATGGAAAATTAGTTGCACTGATTATGTACACTATGTAATGTGAGCACACAGATATTAGATTAAGGGATGGTCCCCATAACTCCATGGGGCAGGTGCACCCTCTTTAGCTATGTCCTACCACTGGGAGAACATACAATTAGACTGGCAATCATACTGAAATGATATCATGGTGCTGAGGGGAGAGTAATTATGGGGGAGTAGTGTGAGACTGAACGTTGGGGTCTCTGGGGTGCCAGGCTCCGGTATAGAGTATACAAAGGTGGAGAAGACAGGTATCAAGTGAGGTAAAGGACATGATAGTGGAATGTAATATGGAGCAGGGTGTCTGAGGAGCCAAGCTTCGGTGTGGGGTACAAGGATTGAGAGATAAAGATGGAGGGGTATGGAGTGATGTAGATGATGGGTACAATGGTGGAATATATTGCAGGGCAGGGTGTCAGGGTGCAGTATGGGGTGCAGGGATGTAGAGGATGCTTTCAGAAGGATGGAGAGATGTAGAGGATGGGTATGGAGGGATGGAGAGATGTAGAGAATGGGTATAGAAGGATGGAGAGATGTAGAGGATGGGCATAGAAAAGTGGAGAGATGTAGAGGATGGGTATAGAAGGATGGAGAGATGTAGAGAATGGGGATGGAGAGATGTAGAGGATGGGTATGTAGGGATGGAGAGATGTCGAGGATGGGTATGGAGGGATGGAGAGATGTAGAGGATGGGTATAGAAGGATGGAGAGATGTAGAGAATTGGTATAGAAGGATGGAGAGATGTAGAGAATTGGTAAAGAAGGATGGAGAGATGTAGAGAATGGGTATAGAAGGATGGAGAGATGTAAAGGATGGAGAGATGTAGAGGATGGGTATGGAGGGATGGGTATAGAAGGATGGAGAGATGTAGAGGATGTAAAGGATGGATATAGAAGGATGGAGAGATGTAGAGGATGGGTATAGAAGGATGGAGAGATGTAGAGGATGTAGAGGATGGATATAGAAGGATGGAGAGATGTAGAGGATGGGTATAGAAGGATGGAGAGATGTAGAGGATGGGTATAGAAGGATGGAGAGATGTAGAGAATGGGTATAGAAGGATGGAGAGATGTAGAGGATGGATATAGAAGGATGGAGAGATGTAGAGGATGGGTATAGAAGGATGGAGAGATGTAGAGGATGGGTATAGAAGGATGTAGAGGACGGGTATAGAAGGATGGAGAGATGTAGAGGATGGGTATAGAAGGATGGAGAGATGTAGAGGATGGATATAGAAGGATGAAGAGATGTAGAGGATGGGTATAGAAGGATGGAGAGATGTAGAGGATGGGTATAGAAGGATGGAGAGATGTAGAGGATGGGTATAGAAGGATGGAGAGATGTAGAGGATGGGTATAGAAGGATGGAGAGATGTAGAGGATGGGTATAGAAGGATGGAGAGATGTAGAGGATGGGTATAGAAGGATGGAGAGATGTAGAGGATGGGTATAGAAGGATGGAGAGATGTAGAGGATGGGTATAGAAGGATGGAGAGATGTAGAGGATGGGTATAGAAGGATGGAGAGATGTAGAGGATGGGTATAGAAGGATGGAGAGATGTAGAGGATGGGTATATGGAGGGATGGAAAGATGTTGAGGATGGGTACAGGGAAGGTGTCAGGCTCCGGGATGGGGTATGATGATGGTACAAGGATGGTGTCAGGGTGCAGTGTGGGGTCCAGGGATGGTGTCGGGGTGCAGTGTGGGGTCCAGGGATGGTGTCGGGGTGCAGTGTGGGGTCCAGGGATGGTGTCGGGGTACGGTGTGGGGTCCAGGGATGGTGTCGGGGTACGGTGTGGGGTACAGGGATGGTGTCGGGGTGCAGTGTGGGGTACAGGGATGGTATCGGGGACGGGGGGCACTCACTGTCTGAACATCTCCTCCATGTCTTTGATCTGCTTCCTGCTGAACTCCTTGAACTCGGTGTAGGGATTGAAGACCCTCATACTGGGCTGCTCCCTCTCTGCGTCCTCCGGGTCCCCCATCCGCAGCCGCCGGTTCAGCCTGGATGCCAGCTCGTCCCCCGCCATCGTCTCCGTCCCCCGGCTGACACCTGTCGCGCTCACATCCCCGGCACCCGTCATGTGACCGCACCGGCTCCGGCCAGATGTAAGGAGAGCCGTGATTGGAGCAGAGCCGGGGGCCGGACCGGGAGAGGAGGGGGAAAGGAGGGGGGATGCTGAGACCAGATCTTCATCATCATCATCACCGGTACTACTACACAGAGCATCATCATCTTCATCACTACAGGGACCAGAGCATCAACACTACTACACAGAGCAGCATCATCACTACCGACAACTACACAGAGCAAACCATCATCACTATATACTTCAGGGACCACATCCTCATCATTACCACTACTACTACACGGTTTGCAGCATCACTGACTACTACAGAGAGCATCATTATTAGTGAGTGCTAGAGAGAGTAAGATCACCAAAACATGAGACCAGATCATCTTTACTACATGGACCACACTATCATCATCACCAACACTACAGAGAACATCACTGACTACTACACAGAGCCAAATTATCATCACTACCACAGAGACCACATCACCAGCATCACTGACTCTACCGCATAGATCCCACTCTCATTAGTATTACATCATCATCACTGCTACTATAAACCACATCATCATCATTACTACCACTACAGCTATGACATCATCAGCAAAAACTACTACAGATAAGCACTGATCATTATTGCTCCATTGATACACCGATCTATAGATTACATTACTGAGGTCACAACTTTGCTGCCATCATCATCATAACTAACACCAATTATTGTTACTACAACTGTATATTGTAATACATCAGTATATTATTACAGAGTAGAACACATATTACTAATATAATGAGCATGCAGCATTCCCACTAGCTAGATCTCACTATGAATGAGATCCCAGTATCATCACCACTACTACTGGACTGAATTGTGCCTGTATATGTCTCCTCCTGTCCCCCCCCCCCCCCCCCAGACATGGGATGTGACCTCCAGAGTGAAGACATGACCTCACCATACACTATTCTGCGCATTATTTCCTCTAGCCTGGAAGCAATCATTATACCAGATGTATCTAATAAGAAACCTGTACTGAAAAGAATATGGAGACTGCCATTGCTGACCCCCATTCTGAAAATACTACTTCTCTGTATGGTTGTCACCAATCCCTGGAGCATCTAATGTTTGCTGTGACTCAGAGCATTGATACCAATATAACAGGACCAGAGTCAGCAAAATAGCATAATCAGGAGTAGAGGTCAGCAGTGATGTCCCATATATTTCTCATGTACGACCTTACTTTTATACACATACCTACAGTATATATATATATATATATATATATACACACATACACATACAGTATATATATACACACACATACAGTATATAGACACACATACAGTGTGTGTGTGTGTGTGTGTATGTATATATATATATATATATATATATATATATATATTTTTTTTTTTTTTTTTTTTTTTTTTTTTAATTCACCACCTCCCCTTTAGTTGCAGAGGCAGCAGCTGGAGGTTTACACACACTATGGTCACAATCCTTTGCTTCGCAGAAACACACAATCTGTCTTACCTACTAGCAGAATGGCGATCTGCCTTGTTTACATAAGCAGACTGCCTTTTTGCCTCTGTCGGAGACAATCAGCGTATCCCAGCAGACATTGGGTCCAATCATAGCAGAGCCAATCAGCAGGTCACAATCACCAATTGTTCCCGACAGAGGCAAAACAGCTATTTATGTAAACAAGGCAAATCACCATTCTGTTAGTAGGGAAGACAGAGATTGTGTTTCTGCTAAGCAGGAACAGGGATCTCTGTCTTCCCACAGTTAAAGCACCCCCCCTCCCCCCCACAGTTAGCAAGCACTCCCTAGTACTCCATTTAACTCTTTGATCCCCCCTGATGTTAACCCCTTTCCCAGTCAGTGTCATTAGTACAGTGCTAGTGTTGTTTTTTAGCACTGATGACTGTATTGTGTCAATGGTCCCCAAAAGTGTCACTTAGTGTCCAATTTGTCCGCCGCAATGTTACAGTCCCGAGTCACTGATCGCCATTACTAGTAAAAAAAAATAAATAAAATTCCATAAAAATATCCCATAGTTTGTAGACTCTAACTTTTGCGCAAACCAATTAATATACGCTTATTGGGATTTTTTTTTTATACCAAAAGCATGTAGCAGAATACATCTTGGCCTAAATCGATGAAGAAATTCGATTTTTTTTTTTTACATGTTTTTATTGGATATGTTTTATAGCAGAAAGTAAAAAATATACATATATTTTCTTTCAAAATTTTCGTTTTTTTTTTTTGTTTATAGTGCAAAAAATAAAAACTGCAGAGGTGATCAAATACCACCAAAAGAAAGCTTTATTTGTGGGGGGAGGGAGGACGTCAATTTTATATGGTTACAGCATCGCATGACTGTGCAATTGTCAGTCAAAGGAACACAGTGCCGTATAGCAAAAAAATGGCCTGGTCATGAAGGGGGGTAAACTTTCTGGGGGGTCAAGTGGTTAAGGAAATCTTAAATCCAAAAACAAATGTATTATTTTGCAGATTACCAATTCTGAGATGTGGTGGCTGCATTCATTTCTTTTTTGTATGGCTTTTTCCCCCTTTACTTTCACCTGGTGATCCTGCCAGTAAGGTTGGCCATACACGGCTCGAATCTCGGTCAGGCTGAATGCACCAAGTTGATTGATCAGCTTTGGTACAACCAGCCTGCTGGACTTTTGCTATTATTGCTTCTGGCTGCTATAGCCGCTAGCAATAATCACGATCTTTTCCTGGTGGGGATGGCCCGGGTCAGGGATGACAATGACCTGGCAGGCGGGATTTCTTTGTTAGCACTAACAATGTTAATGGGGGAACCATGCAAATTTCTTTCCTGCAACCCCTAGTTGCAGGAAAGAAATTGGCATTGTCTATGGCCTGCCTACGTCAGTTGTTTTTCAACCACTTTTAACAGACCAAGTTGTCCAGACAAAGTTACAATTAGAGAGCTGAGTCAAACCATTTGCCACTGACAGGAATGCTTACCATATGATAGCATTATACTGCTGCTTCCCACACTGTAATCTTGTCCCTATAGGGTTTCAGAGGGTGTAGTAACCCAGTTTGTTTCTACATACTGAATGGGCAAGGTGACAGGGACTCTTTTAGCCATCTGATCACTCTTACCAAACTACCTGCTCACAATTCCCTAACGCTCGCCATACTCCTTGCAAATTTGATTGTACAATCTCCTTTGGATTTCCTTCTGCTAGGCCAGTTGTTTCCAAACTGTGGCCAAGGTGCCAGATATAGCCCTTTGCTTGCCCTTGGGGCACTATTTCCCCTACTGACACCATTGAAGGGGCACTATTCTTTCTGCTGATACCAACAATGGGACACTCACTATTCTTCCTGTTGATACCAACAATGGGGCACTATTCCTCCCATTAAAAGCAATGATGGGGGGTGATGCTGGGGCACCAGTCCCCCTACTGACAGCATCAATGGGGCACGATTCTTCCTGTTGATACCAACAAGAGGGCACTATTCTTCATTTTGATGCCAACAATGGGGCACTATTCCTCCTGTTGATACAAACGATGAGGAGCTGATGCTGAGGCACCATTCCCCCTACTGACACTATCAATAGGGCACTATTCATCCTGTATCAACCAACAATGGGGCATTATTCTTCCTGTTGATACAAACAATGGGGCACTATTCTTCCTGTTGATGCCAACAATGGGGCACTATTCTTCCTGTTGATGCCAACAATGGGGCACTATTCTTCCTGTTGATACCAACAATAGGGGCATTATTCCTCCCATTAAAAGCAATGATGGGAGGCTGATGCTGTGGCAATTTCTGCTCCTACTAGACTCCTAAAGCCTGAAGGACAGTAAATTGGCCCTGTGCTTAGAAAGTTTGGAGACCCAATGCGAAATGTGGTGGCAAGGCCTGCCTGCCTGCCTGAATACATCTGTTTAGGTAGTCCATGATAAATCTAAAACTGGTTGTACAATCTTATAGTAATGTGTGTGGTCAGTCAGTTTCAGCAAAGACTGAGTTTTTAGAGAATCACATACCCACAGCCAGAAGACTCTATACTGAAGTCTTCACTGAATCCCCCTGTGTTCAAGAGGTCGGTGGTCACCATCATGAAGACACTATAGTGAGTTCAGTACAAATGCCATAAAGAAAACCAATTCTAGTTGCCTGGCTCTAATGCTAATCCTCATCCTTTAGTACTTTGAGGCTCCGACCAGAACAAGTATACAGATTAGGACATCAGCCCATCCTGACCTTCATACCCGTTTCAGGTTAGCGACTCAGAAAGTGCTGAAGCCAAAGGATCAGCATGACAGTCAGGCAGATGGTTGAAGGAGGTCAGCACTTTTGCTGCAAAGGCTACATTCACACCTGTGAGACGTGTCAAGCAACTTTGGACATCAAAGTCACATGACAAGTCGTCCCCCATGTTTTCCAATGATGACCATTCATATATGTGCGACTTAAAGTTGCAGCGACTTTAAAGTAGTTCATGCACTAATTTGGTCCGACTTTCATGCAACTTGAGGGCCTTCAATGTTAACTTTCAGAAGTTGCACGAAAGTCCTACCTGAATGTTATACAATGCAACAGTTGTCCATTATCACTGGTCAAAGCCAAAGTCATATCCAAGTCACACACCCATCCAAAGTTGCACTCCAACATCTGCACAACTTTGAAGTCATACAGGTGTGAATGGAGCCGAATTGATCAATAAATTAAACCGATACACACAATTTAATGTCATAATTTATTAACAAAACCAGAAGTGAACTTATTACATATTTGTCCTGAAATTAAACCAAGCAGACAGTGATATGAACTTAAACTACATTACACAAAACAATCCAACAAATAAAAGAGTCAACCATATGATACTTCTGTGATAATCAGCTGGGCTTTCAATTTAAATATGAAATCTGATGAGATCTAATAAACACTCTTAACAATAATAATAATTTAAAGAGCGACTCCATACAAACCGAAGCACATTTCTCAGTTTAAGGTGGAGTGTGGTGAGGTTCAATCTTTGGCCATTGCTGGCACTGACACATGCTACCTATTATTCTAATGGAGGATGCACTGGGGGAGAGTAATAAGCACTGCGCCCTCTAGTGGAATCTTTGTAGGAACACAGAGATCAGGTGACAACAGCAGCTTGGCTGAAAAGTTAGCTTTGTTCTCAGCTCTGGCTGGTCTTTACTGCCAGTAAGGAGATCTCTCCCCCCAGTCCACCTGCAACAGGCTAAGATCAGCCACTTGACCACAGCTGCTGTTGTCACCAGCCTATGCAAGTTCTGCATATACCCTGTTTCCCCGAAAATAAGACCTAGCGTGATTGTCGGTGATGGCTGCAATATAAGCCCTACCCCTCAAATAAGCTGTAGTTAAAGTCCTTGTAGGTCTTATTTTCAGGGTAGGGCTTATTTTTGGGGAAACATGGTAGGGCTTATTTGGGGGGTAGGGCTTATATTGCAGCCATCACCGACAGTCACGCTAGGTCCTATTTTCGGGGAAACAGGGTAGTAGTTAGGAGATTCTAGTAGAGCAAGGGAGGGCAACCTGCAGCCTTCAAGTTGTTGCAGCACTAGAAGTCCCATCATGCCTCTGCAAGTCACGATTGTTAGCTGTCAGTTTTGCATTGATTCATGGGACATGTAGAATCATGCTTATATCAGTCAGTCTTGCAATGCTTCATGGGATATGTAGTTTTACAACCGCCGGAGGGCCGCAGGTTGCCCATCCCTGTACCAGAGGGTACAGGGTACAGATACGTTCTCTTCTGATTTCTCTATAGGATAATATAGAGCAGTGATGGCGAACCTTGGCACCCCAGATGTTTTGGAACTACATTTCCCATGATGCTCATGCACAGTGTAGTGGAGCATCATGTGAAATGTAGTTCCAAAACATCTAGGGTGCCAAGGTTCACCATCACTGATATAGAGAATTCATGCGGTGACAAAGACAACTGAGCTAAAATGCCAAGTCTTAGTCTGCCATGGCTGTGCTGGGGGTATGGGAGGTATCTCTGTAATGAGGACATGCAATCTATAATAGAATGGTCATGTTTCTCCACCACTATCCTCCTCATAATGCTCCTGTAGGGAATCCTCCTCTACCATCACAAACAAGAATAATGAAAGCAGCGAGACGAGGACCTGCAGCAAAGTGAATCCGGCAACCAGTTATCATCCGCGAGAATAAATCCTTTATGGAATACAAAGTTACAGTACAGAGCTCCAATGCGTTTCGGCTAAGCCGCCTTACTCCTAGTATCTTCGCCAAAATGCGGTAGAGCTCTCACTGACAATACCTGGTTGCCATCTTCAATAAGTAGATAGAATAATAAGACACTTCAGCCAGAGCTCTGGTTTTTCCATCTCCGCCCAGTCTGCACAGTAGAGCAGCCATTTCTTTCACTTTAGTGAGAGGATGACATGTTGGGGTTGATTTACTAAAGGCAAATAAATTGTGCACTTTGCAAAGTGCAGTTGCTCCAGAGCTTAGTAAAAGAGCAGAAGCTCTGCTGACTTCCATCATCTAATCATGTGCAAGCAAAAATTCTGTTTTTATTTTCCTTGCACATGATTGGGTATTCTTTGCAAAGTGAAGCTTTACCTCATTTACTAAGCTCTGGAGCAACTGCACTCTGCAAAGTGCACAGGCTATTTGCCTTTAGTAAATCAACCCCTTTGACTGATGTTTTTCTTTAAAGTACATAACATTAGAAAGTCATTATTTCAAATACAGCTATTTCTCAAAGAAAACCTGTGCTGAAAAAAAAGAAAATTGTGGCTTGCCTTTGCGGACCTGATTATGAAAATGCTAGTTGCCTGGCTGTCTGAGCACAATACACTTCAAATCACTGAACTAGAACTATGCATGCAGCGATTGAAATCAGACTAAAGTTAGAATGTCTAGATCCGCCCCATGGTTCTGGGCCAGTGACTTTTCAGTTATTAAAGCCTGTACCATCATACCAGCATACGATGATACGATAGGCCAGCATACCAGCCTAGCAACCGGTATTTTTCAAAAGGAGAAACCTGCAATGACAACTTGCATAATGTGTCAGTACAAGTTGGCATTAACAGGCACTTATGTTTGTTTGTACCTAAATTGCTGCTGTTGCCTGAAACTGTTATTAGAAGTAATAATAGTACATACGTGATGTACAAAACACATTGTGACAAAAGCTGCACATTGTAAATAAGGGCTGCAGGTTGTTTCAGGGCATTGTACAACAAGAAGTGCACTGGTACCCTCTAGTGGTGACTTAAGCAAACAGCAGCAAAGAGATCCATACTAAAGTTGGCCATAAACGATATGAAAAATGGGCCGAAGCCATTTTTGAAAAACAAACATTCAGCTGTGAGCGCAAACGATAGTGCCATTATGTAATGACCGATAAATCGTTCAGTGGACATAAATTAATGCATTTTTTTTTTTTTTTTTTTTAACATATACCTAGTGAAGACAGTTCAGATGGGAAACACATTAACCCTTCAACTTATCATTCGTTTGGCAGAAAATTCCCAAATCCTTCCTTCATTTTTTCAACTAAAAAAATGTCCCAATTATTATAGATTTTGTGCCCATTAACTGGCCAAAAAACAAATGAACTGTCTAAATGACCAAATTTTGGACGATTTTACGTAGAGTGTATGGCCAGCGTTAGTAACTTTTTTTTTTTTGCCAGCAAATTCCTAAATTTGATGTTTAATACATGAGGACATTTTTTCTTTTATTTATCTGGCTGTGTACTGAAGATATATATATATATATATATATATAGTGCATAATGCATCTCTCCCTAAAATATATATATATATATATATATATATATATATATATATATATATATATATATATATATATATATATATACATATATACACATATACACACACACAAACAAAAATATATATATATATATATATATATATATATATATATATATATATATATATATATATACACACACACAAACAAATATATATATATATATATATATATATATATATATAGATCTCTATATCTATCCAACACACATTATATATATATATATATATATATATATATATATATATATATAGTGCTTGTATGTATATATAATAAATCTCTCTAGAGTACATATATATATATATATATACACACACAAACATATATACACACACATTATATATATATTTATTATATCTATCCAACACACACACACACACATATATATACACATACTTTTTTATATATATATATATATATATATATATATATATATATATATATATATATATATATACACACACACACGTGTATGTATGTACATATATATGTACATATATATATATATATATATACATATATATATATATATATATATATATATATATATATATATATATATATATATATATACACATACACATATATACACACACACACACACACACACAATTTATTATCAGCGAAGAAATGGTACACAAACAAACCATTTGTGTTTTCAGCATCTTCTAATTGTATAAATGTCCCACAGTGTGCCATCCAGATAGTATCGTCCACATAGCCCCTGATCCACCAATCAGACTGAAGCCTGCAATAGGGTAAAATGAGTAACTTGAAGCTGACTGGCTGCTATAGGGCTATATAAAAACAGTTGTTATCTAAGTTAAGGGTTTGTGCCAGCAACCATTCTGAGTGCTAAAAAACAAATCAGTTTACCACAATCCAACCAAAACTTTCTCTTTTTGTTGGTATAGTGTGTAGAACCCGCTTCACCTTTTTTTGTCACCTCTGAACTTTCACTTCCTGTCCTGATGACCTCCGAACAGAAAGTGAAAAAAACTCCTCAAAGGGGGACACAGTGACAAAAGCCTGATAATTTTTTTTAAACTCTACCCCAAATATTTTTTTTTTTTTTTACTTCTGCTATGTCCTGTAATCTACAGGATGTAGCCCTTGCTATCCATGGAGGAGGGGTATTTTACATGCGAATTGTGCTTAGTCATCTACACCTTTCATCAACTTGGAGCCCATTCTTAGCTTAGTGTAGGGGTGGATGGCCCTTCACAGATTCCCTTTAAAATGCATCCCATAGATGTGAACCAGCCACATATAAAAGAATAGGATTTCATTCTACGTGAACCGTAAAATGGTTTTACTGCAGGAAATGAGACAAAGAAGTCTCATAAGCAAACATGTCTGAATGACTTTTGGTGCCTATAGAAACCTACCAATACATGAACACTGGACAGTGAACTACAATGTTTGCTTACAGTGAATCATTAGACATATAAATCATTGTACCGTGACCCAGAGTACAGTGCACACTAGTTGTGTTGAAGGAATGGATCGATCATACAGTATATTTAGCACAAGGGCCTGTGTCGGGCATTTATTTGCATCAGATATATTTTGCATTTCCTTACACGTCTAAAGGAAATGTAAAAACTGCTTAAAGCAGATCAAAATTCAGGCGAGTTGGTGGCCAACTGCACCCTTCAGGGATATTTTGAATGATCTCAGAAACTTCTCAAATGAATCCCACTAATACAAGCCTTTCAAGTCGAAGTTTAGTAAGAAATAAAATCGGCACAAGGTACATGATGTCAGTGTGATGTGTCCCTTGTGCTGCTGGCTCCTGCTGTGGTTGAGGTCTTTCATCCCTCCAATGCCCCCTGTACCCCTCTGCAATCCTCCAATGTTGTGGGGGGTATTAGGCTGCATTCACAAGTGCACGTTTCCTAAATCCACAACAAAACACACTGAAATGTGCTTTTTGCTGTGCGTTTTGGATAAGCATTAGACATGTGCACTGACAAAAAATTTGTTTTCGTTTCATTCGTTTTTTTGCGAATTTCGGATTTCTGAATTTCAGCTTTCCAAATTTTCGAATTCCGAATTTTCAGAATTCGAAAATTCGGAAATTCAAAAATTTGAAAACCCGAAAAGAAAGGAGAAAAAAAAAAGAAAAAAAAAAAAATCGATAAAATTCGAAATAGTAATTGACTATTAAATTATAGGTATTGGCATTTCCGTTCAAATTTGGCTGTTAGTGAACGTAACGAATACAAATTTATCTGAAGTTGCAAATTATCTGAAATAACGAATGCCACATCTAAACAAATGGAATGGAACAAATTAATAATAATAAAAAAGGTATTATTATCTATTATTATTAGATTGTTACGTTCCATTCGTTTAGACACAGCATTCGTTATTTCAGATAATTCGTAACTTCGGATAAATTCGTACTCGTTACATTCACAAGCAGCCAAATTTGAAAGGAAATTCCAATACCTATAATTTAATAGTTCGTTGTTATTTTGAATTTTACTGATTTTCTTTCTTTTTTTCAGATTTTCGAATTCCTAAAAATGTTAATTGTTAAATGTAATTTGTTATGTAAATATGTAATGTATATGGTTATAGCATTTTTTATTTGTTTAGTCTTTGAATGTTATGTTTCCTTTTCTTGAAAACTAATAAAAAAAGAGTTAAACAGAAATTTGGAAATTTTGAAAATTCGGAATTTCGCAATTTCGGAAATTATACATTTTCAGGATTAACGAATTTGTCAAAATTAGTTAGAAAATGAATTCAGAACTAAACAAATTGTACATGTCTAATAAGCATTACAAATGTGGGTTGTGCTTGCGCTGCCATTGTTAAAAAGGTACCCCAAGTGCGGGTAGCAGACTTGTGTTTTGCCAATATGCGCACTGAAAGAATATGTGACGTGCGTTCATACGTGTAAAAACACAAGCTGGAACACGTGCTCCTGCTATGCTTAGGTGTGAATGGGGCCATAGAGCCAAGGGACCTGTCATATGCACTCTCTGTGCGTGCCGACTATGCCCGCTCCTCTACCTCCTCCTTTCATAGAACCTGTCCTTTAGCATCTATGAATGATAAATGATTAATGGAGGAGGCAGGCCTTTCATCCAACTACATGTCCTTCATTCATGGAGAGCATTTCATTGGTGGAGGCTATAGGGGGCCGTCGTAGTCAGCACTGTTAATGAATGTATATGACAGGTCCCTCAACTCTATTAAGCCCCACTGCACCAGAAGGTTACAGAAGGGGGGGGATTGGAGGAGATGATTTCTAAAGGAGCACAAGGGACACATGACACTGACAGCAAGTCATATTGTATATGCAGTTTTGTTTCCACTAAACTTAAAGGGTAAGTAAACCCCCCTATCGCTTTCAGCCAAGGAAGCGACCATCTTGCCCTCGGTTTAATCTACAACTGCCATGATGCTGCACATGTGATCAGTTATGACACCAGCCATTGGATGGTTTGACAGTTTGGTTGAGAGCACAACCAATGGGAGTGTTACATTTCCGGCATGTCCCGGAAATGATACTGTTTTATGGATGGGTTTACTTCCGCTTTAAGCACGAGGCCAGGTTCACATATGTGCAACTGAGGTTTTCAGCCTGGGCTCTGGTGCGTTTCCGTTCACCGGTTCGTTTCCGTTCACCGATTCAGGTGCGATTCAGGTCTGAATTTTAGCCTGAATTTGCACCTGAACCAAAAACACACGGGACCCTTTGGGAAAACTGCGGCCGCCCCGGACATGTGTGAACCGCCTCCATTGAGAGCCAGTCACACTGACATGTAATGCGAATTGGATGCAGTGAAAACCGCATTCAATTCACACATATGTGAACCCGGCCTCAAAAAGAGACCGTCACCCTACGCATTCAGGGCAAAGTGACAGTGTCTACTTAAAGAGCGCCCCAACCAAACCCTACAGATACCCACCTTGCCCGCTCTGCATTGACACCCCTTCCAACATTGCAGCCAGTGATAATACTAGGTAAGGGGGGACAATGCCACCTCCTTTCATGTGACAGTGTTTGTTCTAGCAGGCAGCTATTTGTTAGACCCAAGCATCAATAATGACCAGGGGAGTCACCGCTATCACCAGCTGCGACAGAGGATGGAGCGTCGAGGCGAGTATCAGAGGGCTCTCTACAAAGACACCTTTCACCTCCCTGAATGGGGAAGGGGACAGGTTCTCTTAGATATGACGCTGTGTTCTGAATTCACACTAGAGATGATTTCTACAATGATCCACAGCCAACACTCACAGCCCATTACCAGTGAGCACCCATCATTTTCCCGTTGGGTTCAATAAATGTAATATTTGAATTTTCTGACAAGTAATCTTACAAGGCTTATACAAAAGCAAATAGTGAGTGATACAGACAGAGGGAAATAACAGAACATTCAGAAATCAATAGAGATCACATATATATCCAAGATGTACAAGATGATAAAGAACTTCAAACATTTTTTTTTTTCAATTTTGGATGGAGTAAGGGAAGGATCAAAACCCGTCAGGTTTTTTTTTATTACTCTTGTGTCCCCCTTGAGGCTGGGTTCACATATGTGAATTGGATGCGGCTTACACCACACATCCAATTCACAGAGTATTTGAAAATATGTTCTTTTCAATGGGTCTGGTTCACATGTGCATTGCATCCGCACTCCGCATTGCACAAAAAAAGTGCGCGTTTCCTAGGCAGTGTAGTGCGAATTGCAGGCACATAATCTTCAAAGGGAACGCATCTGATTCGCATATGTGTTCCGTTATGAACAGGAAATCTCTCCCCCCTCCTCCTAAACCACCCCCCTCTCCCTGGTCAGCTGATCCGCAGCTATCAGGGGTCTCAAACTGGTGGCCCTCCAGCTGCTGCGAAACTACAAGTCCCATGAGGCATTGCAAGGCTGACAGTTACAAGCATGACTCCCACAGACAGAGGCATGATGGGACTTGTAGTTTCGCAACAACTGGAGGGCCGCAAGTTTGAGACCCCCAAGTCGTAGATGAACCCCGGAATGAATCATTTTTATCTTCGCAGGGAAACCGGAGCTTCAATTCGCACTGGACTAGTGTGAACCCAGCCTTAGACATTTCCCCTCATTTCCTGTTCTGGAGACATAGCAGGAAGGAAAAATCCTCAATGAGAGCACAGACAGTAAAGAAAACGCAACTATTCCCACTCTACGTGGGGAGGAAAAAAAAGAAAAAAAAAAGTAGTTTTTTGTACTCACCATAAACTCCTTTTCACGGAGTTAATTGGAGGACACAGCTATGCTTTTAAAAATAAACACCCGCAGTTGGCAATCATTTAAAGCAGAGCTGTCTCCTCGAACTAAAGAGAAAAAATAATAGTTTTATTCCTGCGCGTATCTCCCTTAGAGAAATTCTCACTTCCTGTCTTGCTAACAAAACAGGAAGTGAATAATAAAAACCAAAATACAAAAGCAGGAATGAAAAACCAAAAAAAAAAAACAAAAAACACCTTCTCAATTTTAACCAAATATTAATACATTTTCATAGTTTGATGTTCTTCTCTATAACTTGAACCTCTTTTGCTTATAAATACAGCTAATTTTAGGGCTGGGAAGAAACGATAGATTTGTTTTGTTGACTGAAAAATAACTTGTTGGGCCTGTGTGAAGTAATGGCTCCTGTATGAGGTAAGGGTTCCTGTATGCACTAATGCTCCTGTATAAAGTAATGGCTCCAGAGGTCCCCAGAAAAAAAAAATTACCTCAGGATGGATCACTTGTACCTGGGATTCTCTAATATTCATTCATATCATATTAATCTAGAAGTAGAGGGAAATTGACTAAACCTACAGCAGTATTGTCAGCGAGCGGCCCTGTCAGTCACAACCTAGAATACAGGATTTAGGCAATGCCTAATTAGAAAAAAAAAAAAAAAAAAAAAAGAAATAGTTTATATCACAAAAAAATACCAGTATAAAAATAGTCTCAAAAAGGATGAACTACAAACTATTCCTTTTCACAACAACAAAGTCTAGACCGGCTGGTGAGCCCCGATCTGTTTATCTTCATATTGCGGCGGTGGCGTTATGGGCTCGATCTTCTGAGTGTCGGCCAGGTTTTTACGACCGGACAAGTTAAGTCTGAATTCCTTCAGGTGAAGTTTGTCAGATTTGATCCTCCGAACGTTCAAGGGTTTTTTCTCCTTTCCCGATCGTGAATTGGTCCTTTCCGGTTTCGCTGAAGCGGCGTTGGGCCTAGTTGGCGTTGACTCGTCGAGTTCGTTCAGGGACTCGTAGGATGGAAGGGTAATGCTCATTCTCTGGTCTCTGTCGGCGTCTGCAGTTTGTCGAGGTTCATATTCCAGTCTCATCACTTCCTCGTAGCTTGGGGCGGAATACCCCGGGGAATCGGGTTCTTCATGGCTGCAATGAACAATAGAGAGCATTAGTACCCGCAATTCGGTTCTTGGGTTGTTTTACAGAATCTGTGAAAACGAGAGCTTGAGGAAATCTGTGTCTACATTGTGTAAAGGGGAGCCAGCATGGCCAAACATTACAACTGGATATAGATTGGACCAACAACTTTGTAGTGTGAGGGTTTCTTAATTTGATTTTAATTGAATCAATTGTTTACATAGGCCACCAGTTTCATACTGGACCATAAAACACCTATAAGGCCCCCCACAGATTTTTAAGATAATAAAAACAGTACTTCTATACCAGTAATGACAAACCTTGGCACCCCAGATGTTTTGGAACTACATTTCCCATGATGCTCATGCATTCTGCAGTGTAGTGGAGCATCATGGGAAATGTAGTTCCTAAACATCTGCGGTGCCAAGATTCGCCATCACTGTTCTATACTCTTCCCCAGCCTGATCCCTACAGACACTCCACTTCTCTTAAGCCAGCCATACATGGATCGAAATTCGGCCAGTTCAGCAGGGACTGGCTGAATTTTGATCCATGTATGGGCAAGGCTGGTTGTACACAGGTTGACTTGTGTACAACCAGCCTGTCCGATTTTTCCCAAAATATCAGTGTTGCTGACTACAGCCGGCAACACTAAGGATTGTATGCTGATGGCAAAGAAGGCTCCCTGCAGTCAGAATACAATACCACAGTGGGAGTGATTCACCCATCCTCAAGTGTGTGGATGGGGAATCAATGTATTTTCTTTCATTCATTCAGTCTGCTGGTTGACCAGAAAAAAAATGTATGAGCAAAAATCAATCATTCATCCCACTTCCTGTGCGCTCAGGGTGTCAAGGCTCCACCCATAGATGTGCGCAGCCTATTGGATTAGAGTGTGCACCCTAAAGTTTAAACAAACACATGTGTGTCTACATATATATGACCCTGGCACACTGATCTCCCTGCCATCACAGTGAAAAAGTAGTGTGTAAGCATGACAGAGACGGTAAGAGGGAGATCTTTCTTGCAGCCACACAGAGCGATAATACTAATGCACATGGAGTGATTAAACTGTGCTCAGGCATATCTGGCACACCCTGTGCGCACGCCCATGGCTCCACCCCTCAAACTTGGGCTCATGGGAGAATTCTGCAGAAAATGGCACCACATCAGTACGCGATGCTGCTCTCTGCATTTACAATCCTCCAAAAAAGGAAGAAGAGGGTGAAGAGGACCTGTGATGTCAAGTGACTGAAAATACCTGGAACACACAGATTATATGTTATACAATATATACATACACAGACTAAAGTAGCTCCCTCCCCTATTTACAGTAGGTTGTTGGGCTAAATTTATTTTTGACCGCACTGTAGTTGGTGATTATTTTTGTCTGGGGAGAGTTTCCTAGGCTGTGTGGTTGATTTCTCCTACCTTCTTCTGGAAGAAGCTTCCGGAATATAGGGCAGGGAGAGTCAGATACCCAGTTATAAATATTTATCATGCCTCAGGCAATCCCTGGATGGCTGGGGAGTTGTTAAATGTTTGGAGAGGCCTTTCCTCTCCAGGGCGGGTTCCAGTATTCCTGGGGCTGCTGCCCCTGGGGGGCAGCTATACTGAGACAAGAAATTGTAGTCTGGGTGGCCTCAGCAGATGCGGAGCGGAGGGCCTGTAGAAGATTTACTAAAAGGATTATGCTGGAGGACACTGTCCTGAAGTCCTTGTCTGGACTGGAGAAGAATCAGTCACCCCCCCCGAGCAACTACCTGCAGGGCCGTCTTTAATATTGATTGGACCCTGGGCAAACATTTTCTTGGGCCCTCCTAAATCCACTTAACTATTTGCGGGCAGTGTGGGCTCAAGGGGAAACCGCCTTGGGCCCCACAACAATGACTGGGCCCGGGGCAGCTGCCTCTTTTGCCCTGTACCTGTGGAAGCTGGGTGGCAGACAGCTTCTGGGACATTGTAAGACCAGGTTGAGACTCAAATGTGTGTCTACAGCTATAGGAAAGTTGTCCTCCTAATCGTCAGTTTTGGAGTATCCTGAACCCCACTTCTGTTTCAAGTTATTCAGCAATAAATTCTAAGATGATATCCCTTTAGTTATATTTTAAGGTTGCAAACAAGGCAACATACACAGTATTCATCCTACAGCCCCAAAACACAGTCATAATCTGTTGACTTTCTCTGGGTTTTTTGCTTTGTGTGGGTTCCTTTGGACACCAGTAGTGTATCTAAAGCCAAAACGTATCTTTTTTTTTTTTTTAGACTAGAATGATGAGGGGTTGGAATCCCTGCCGGGTTATTATTGCTGTCTATGTCCCCACTAGGGATAGCTCTGGTGTTAAAGCAGAACTGCAGGTAACACAGGAACATACATCTACATGCGCCAATCAGTTTACATCACCAGCACAGTCCCTGTGTGCCAGGATGACTGCCTCCTGCGCATGCCCAGGAGTTACATCATCCTGCACCAGCCAATGAAGATAGCCGAAGACCACACCCGGAAGGAGCCAGTGAGAAGATGTCACTCCAGCAAGGGACCCCTTCAGACTGTTGGAGAAGGGCCAAGTATAGGGACTGTCCTGCCTTAAGCTACCCAACAGGACGATGACAGCTATAAAAACCTGACAGCTGTTAAAACCCTCCACTACTCTATGATTAAACTCCAGACAGCTTAATACACAAGTGAAGCACATGTATGGGAGTTTGTATGTGCAAGTGTGAGAGCACCGCACTCCCGACAGCCCAATCTAAAGGAATAGTAGGGAGCTGCTTCAGCCGGAGCTCCTCCCCAGCCACGCCCTTTGACGCATTTTGCCCAGGGGCTTAGTCAGAGGTTCTCTATAAATAAGCTTCGGGGCGAAACGCATCTGAGGGCGTGGCTGGGGAGGAGCTGAGGCTGCTCCATTATTCCTTGAGACTGGGCTGTCCGGAGCGGCCCTCTCACACAAGCAACTTCTGGATGAGAAACAGAGACGCCGCAGCACCCATTTCAGTGTGGATCATTGGAGGAGAGAACACAGGGCTTCAGAGCGTTCCAAGCATTTTAAATGAGTCACATGTGTAGGAGCTGCTTTACTTGACAAATCAATGGTATTTCTGTCCATCCAGTCCTGGATTTACACAGCTTGACTCTTCCTGAAAAAGGCAGAAGACCTGATTCTTCTCTGCTATAGTTCGGTAATGGCCATTTTCCAGAGCGATTCACTGTGGGTCACTTTTTGGAAAGCATTTGACAGGCGGTGGGTAAGCGTTGTGTCGCTTCCTCCCTGCCTATTTTAACCCCTAAAAACCCACACTGCCCCATTCACATGAACGGGTCATGTTCAGTGGGTGGTACTGCTCACCAAACATGACAGCGGGCATGGGTATCCCACCCATATGGCTGCCTTTGTAGCTTAGGGAAAGCAGCAGGGGAGGAGGGGTGTAAAAATGCAGCTCAACCACATGGTTTTTACTATGCCCCCACTTCAAGTGTAAACTAAGCCTGAAACTTGCAGGTCCCGTCTTCCTCTTCAGCCTGTGACTGGACAGCGAACAGAGAAGCAGCACACTGACGAGTTGATCGCTGTCACCTGCTCTCTCCTTTCCACATGCCCTGTCCACTGCAGCACAACTGATTAGCTCCTTGTGCTGCTTCTGCTCCTCCCAGTCTGAGCTCTGCTATACAGGGGCTGAAAAAGGCTGTATAAAAAAAAAAAATACACTTAATGATGCAATATTGATTACAGTGCCGCATTATGTGTGGCTTTTATATCTGCCTGGAGCTAAGCGTTCGGGTTTGTTCACACCAGGTGTGGTGCAAAACCACGTCTTCCTGCACCGCACAGAAACGCGGTGCCTTCTGTAGCTGTGTGCAGGTGCCATTAAATTCTTAATGGCACCACCACACTTCTAGCAAATGTGGGTGCGTTTTGGCCTCCAAAAATGTATGGTATGTGGTCTGGTGCGGCACAATTTTTAAAATAGTGCCTGCACCTTTTTTTTTAAAATGTATTTCACACGCATAGGGCATCCTATTGAAACGAATAGGCTGCCATAAAAAAGTGATGTGCAGGAACACTAACAAAAAAAAAAAAGCGCATTTGCTTGGACACGCCTTATGCTGCGGACAAGCCCTTGGAACCCTGCTGCCCAACCTGCGGCCCTTTGGTATATGATGTGCGGCCCTCAGAGCTCACCAGTCTATAGTGGGAACATGGGTTAGGGCAGTGATGGCAAACCTTGGCACCCCAGATGTTTTGGAACTGCATTTCCCATGATGCTTATCTAGAGTGCAGACTGCATGAGCATCATACTTTTTCGCAGAAGAGAGTTTACCAAGACTCGTGGCCACTCATTAAAATTAGAAGAAAAGAGGTTTAACCTTAAACTACGTAGAGGGTTCTTTACTGTAAGAGTGGCAAGGATGTGGAATTCCCTTCCACAGGCGGTGGTCTCAGCGGGGAGCATTGATAGCTTCAAGAAACTATTAGATAATCACCTGAATGACCGCAACATACAGGGATATACAATGCAATACTGACACATAATCACACACATAGGTTGGACTTGATGGACTTGTGTCTTTTTTCAACCTCACCTACTATATATCATGGGAAATGTAGTTCCAAAACATCTGGAGTGCCAAGGTTCACCATCACTGGGTTAGGGTAATCACATTGATCTCTACAAGCCTCATGTAACATGTTCCCTGTTTCTCATCGCCTTCTGCGACATATCCCCAGCCAACAATGGATCCTGTCCACATTTTTCGACCTTCCTCTATTCGGTCTGCAGTCTGGCAGTTCTCCCAAGCATTACATATACTGAACATTACATGCGGCCCTTTGATGATGTCAGGAGGTCACATTTGAGGCCCCATTTAGCTCATAAGTTGACAACTGCCTTAAAGTGGTTGTAAACCCTTTTACAACCACTTTATACTACAGGCAAGCCTATAATTAGGCTTACCTGTAGCTACACTGGATATCTCCTAAACCTGCACAGTTTAGGAGATATCCCTGTATTTGCATGTGCCGACGTCCTTGGCACTTGAGCAAACTGAAGCAACGGCACGTACGTAGTGAGTACACCCCTAAGAGCCCATTCACACAGGGACGACTTGTCAGGCGACCTAGTCGCCTGACAAGTCGCCTCCCGTTCTGTGCTATGGAACCGTTCTAAGGGGAGCGACGCAAGTCGCTCCGACTTAGAAAAAGGTTCCTGTACGACTTCGGGGGCGACTTGGGGTGACTTGCATAGACTTCTATACAGAAGTCGTTTTGCAAGTTGCCCGGGCAGTCGTTTGCAGGTCGCCTCGCTGAGGCGACCTGCAAGTCGTGTTGCCCCTGTGTGAATGGGGTATAAGTGAAATTGTCCAAATTGGGCCCAATTATCCATTTTCCCTCCCCGGTGTCATGTGACTCGTTAGTGTTACAAGGTCTCAGGTGTGAATGGGGAGCAGGTGTGTTAAATGTGGTGATATCGCTCTCACTCTCTCATACTGGTCACTGGAAGTTCAACATGGCACCTCATGGCAAAGAACTCTCTGAGGATCTGAAAAGAAAGAACTGTTGCTCTACATAAAGATGGTCTAGGCTATAAGAAAATTGCCAAGACCCTGAAACTGAGCTGCAGCACGGTGGCCAAGACCATACAGCGGTTTAACAGGACAGGTTCCACTCAGAACAGGCCTCGCCATGGTCCACCAAAGAAGTTGAGTGCACATGCTCAGCATCATATCCAGAGGTTGTCTTTGGGAAATAGACGTATGAGTGCTGCCAGCATTGCTGCAAAGGTTGAAGAGGTGAGGGGTCAGCCTGTCAGTGCTCAGACCATACGCTGCACACTGCACCAAATTGGTCTGCATGGCTGATGTCCAAGAAGGAAGCCTCTTCTAAAGATGATGCACAAGAAAGCCTGCAGTTTGCTGAAAACAAGCAGACTAAGGACATGGATTACTGGAACCATGTCCTGTGGTCTGATGAAACCAAGATCATACCTCCCAACTTTTTGAGATGGGAATGAGGTACACCTATCAGCAAAAGCATGCAGGTATAGGACACACCCCCTTAAAGTTAAAATTGTACAAAATAAAAATCAAGATTGGTTAAACCCACAAGTGCTTTTTTTACCACTTCTATTCCTTTATATTGGCTTTTGGAATTTACAAATGCAGCCATTTAGAAATCAGATGAAAGGTTTAGCACTGGGAAACACTTTTTGATAGATAAAAAGTAAATTTGATATACATCTATATAGAACGGACCAAAATGAGGGACAAACTAGGAGGAATGAGGGACAGAGGGACATTTCTCCAAATCAGGGACAGTTGGGAGCTATGCAAGATAAACTTATTTAGTTCAGATGGTGTCAAGCGTGTGTGGCCGACAACCAGGTGAGGAGTACAAAGACTAGTGTGTCTTGTCTACAGTCAAGCATGGTGGTGGGAGAGTCATGGTCTGGGGCTGCATGAGTGCTGCCGGTACTGGGGAGCTACAGTTCATTGAGGGAACCATGAATGCCAACATGTACTGTGACATACTGAAGCAGAGCATGATCCCCTCCCTCCGGAGACTGGGCCACAGGGCAGTATTCCAACATGATAACAACCCCAAACACACCTCCAAGACGACCACTGCCTTGCTAAAGAAGCTGAGAGTAAAGGCGATGTACTGGACAAGCATGTCTCCAGACCTAAACCCTATTGAGCATCTGTGGGGCATCTTCAAAATGGAAGATGGAGGAGCGCAAGGTCTCCAACATCCACCAGCTCTGTGATGTCATCATGGAGGAGTGGAAGAGGACTCCAGTGGCAACCTGTGAAGCTCTGGTGAACTCCATGTCCAAGAGGGTTAAGGCAGTGCTGGAAAATAATGGTGGCCACAATAATGACACTTTGGGCCCAAGTTGGACATTTTCACTTAGGGGTGTACTCACTTTTGTTGCCAGCGGTTTAGACATTAATGGCTGTGTGTTGAGTTATTTTGAGGGGACAGCAAATTTACACTGTTATACAAGCTGTACACTCACTACTTTACATTGTAGCAAAGTGTTATTTCTTCAGGATTGTCACATGAAAAGATAGAAGAAAATATTTACAAAAATGTGAGGGGTGTACTCACTTTTGTGTGATACTGTATATGTAAAGCGCTGCGTAAATTGATGGCGCTATATAAATGCCTGTAATGCTCGGTTCACACTGAAGTGACAGGATCTGACTTGTGACACCCCAAGTCGTGTGACATGTGAAATTCAATGTTTCCCTATGAGAGTTGTCCTAACTGATAATTTTTGGAATTTTGATGTATGGGACACAATGGCCTGAGCACCATTATTCAGCTGATCGTCTTATAAACATGCGGTAGAGCTTGGGTGAGTTTTTGTCTACATTGTCCTAACTGATACTACACAAGTCTGTCCGCCTTTAGAAAAGGTTCCTGTGCTACTTTGGTACGACTTTGAAACAAATTCAATGCCTGGTCTTGAAGGGGGGTAAATCTTCTAAAGTGGTTAATGTGTGCTGTGTTAGGCAGTCCAGATCAAGGAGCTGCAAATGAACCCTAAGAAAAAAAAAAAAAAAAAAAAAAAAAAAAAAATCATCAAGCGGTCACACATTTAAAACACATCACAAAACTATGATGCGTTGGGGTACTATTCAAAATGAATGGCACTTCATGTAATGTGTAATGCTGCACACTGCGGTAAAACGCGTTCCTTTAGAACGTAGAGGTCAATGGGCTTATAATACGTTAATAAAAAAAATGACCAAATTACCATTGACATTTACCTTTAAAAAAATAAAAATAAAATCCTAAATTCATTCTGGAATTCTATCCGGATAAGAACCATTTCTTAGTCATTTATCACTTTGGACAGCAGAGGGCACCGTGTGCAACACAAATGACTGCAGTGCCTCTATAGGATATTGTAGCTCCTCGCTCGTCTATGTCTTCACAGTGCAGAGCACAGCACTCCTGAGCAATGGACATGTACTTGGTCACAAAAAGCTTTTTACAAGTAGAGACAATCAATCAATGGTTGGCCTGTCATTACCTATTCCAACTCCTCACTTTAATGTCACACACAGCACAGCATGGCTCCCGGCCTCTTACCAATAGACATAAAGCTATCACAGAAATACGAAACAAGTGGCAGAATGACCGATTGTCTCTGCGGTAATGGGATATTCTGACATTCGCTTCTGTTGACGTACTTGACTTCTATCCTTCAAGAAAGACTCAAGCGTGAAGTTCTTTTTTTTTTCTTTTTTTTTTTTAAATCAGGGTTCCCCATGGCTGTTTTCAAGAAATCCTGACCACTTTCAACGCATTTCATCTAACAAAAAAAAAAAAAAGGACTGAACTCCCATTACAATCTCAGGGTTCGGGATATAAAATACATCAGTGGTAGTAGTGGGCTCCATTTTTGCGATTGTTAGCTGGTTTAAAGCATTTCGGGTTGCTTGAACATTGCCATGTGTATGGCCAGCATTAAAACACCCACCGTTCGGTCTTTCGATCATATCATTAAGGTGAAGGTTAAAGTGGCTGTAAACCTTTATGCATTCTATGGATGAAGGTAAAAAAAATCTGTGCCGCTCCCCCCTAATACTTACCTAAGCCCGATCTCGATCCAGCAATGTGCAGGAGACCCCGAGGCTCTTCTGGGTCTCTCCCTCTTCATTGGCTGAGATGCAGCAGCCATTGGCCCCCTGCTGCTGTCAATCACAGCTGGTGAGGAGGAAGCGGGGGGGGGCAGGGCTGAGGCCTTAAGGCCGACTTGGGAGCGAGCAGGCACAGGTGCCCCCGAACCAAGTGGTTTGCTATGGGGGGGCACTTGGCAAGGGGCCCAGAGTGCCGAAGGGGGACCAGAGAAGAGGAGGATCGGGGCTGCTCTGTGCAAAACCATTACACAGAGCATGCAAGTATAAAACACGAAAAAATGTTGCATTTACAATCACTTTAAACGTGGGTCTAAAACCACCACTCCTCTGAAAAGCCATTTGGATTGCTTTTCAGAGGCGACTGACAGGTATGTCACATCTCTTCACCGACTGTTTTAACCTCATTTTTGCAGAACAAACGTGCCACAGCTGTGTGCATTGAATGTGTTTGCCACCCTCCCTCAGTCACTTGATATGTTGGATACATTTTGCAGCGGAGGCAAAGCACCCAGACCACGGAATGTAAACACCCCCCATTCACTGACACTGCAGCTTAAGGGTGCAAGGAGTTTGGGGTGGAGGAAAGCTAAAAATGTGGCTTAACCATATGTTTTTAACGCCCCCCCCCACCCCCCGGTAACCAACCGAGGGCTTAGGGCTTGTTCACATCCTTGTGTTATGCGCTCAGTAGCTGCGTTTTAGAACGGCAAAACAGGCCCCTCACAGATGAACTCCAGGTTGATATAAAATATACTAATGAATGCAGCTCTGGATTCATTAATACATCATGAAATCTAAAAAAAAAAAAAAAAAAAAAACTCTATCGTCTTTGGAGTTGGTTCACATCTCCATTCCAAGTGGCCTGAAGCCAAACGCCTGAAGCTCAAAAAAAGTTCTGGAGCTTTTTTTGTACTCGAAATCGGGCAGATATGAGTGTTTTTTGGTGCGTTTATTTCCATAGGAATGAATAGAAACGCGCCATGTGTGCGTTTTGTTGCGATTTTCTGCACAAATAAAAAATTGTAAAACATAAAATAGCAATACATGAATAAATGTAAACTAAATTCCCAAATAACTATGTGTGTAATACATAAATTATAATTAACCTTTAACCTTGCCAACCAGCCGCCATCGTTATACAGCAGCAGGTGAGCAGATCACCGTAGCTGTACGATGGCACGGGCGCGCTCACGCCCGCTGCACACTGCGGGAGCGTGTCCTGTGGGTCGCGATGTCCGCCAGCGTCCCGCGATCGCGGTATACAGAGGCAGAATGCGGACCTGTCTTTGTAAACAAAGCGGATCCCCATTCTGACAGGGGACAGGTCAGAGATCTACTGTTCCCGGTGATCGGGAACATCGATCTGTCATGTCCCAGGCAGCCCATTCCCCCCCTACAGTTAGAACACGCTGAGTGAACACATTTAACCCCTTGATCGCCCCCTAGTGTTAACCCCTTCGCTGCCAGTGTCATTTTTACATTGATCAGTGCATTTTTATAGCACTGATCAATGCAATAATGTCACTGGTCCACAAATTCAGATTTGTCTGCCGCAATCCTGCAAAAAAAAAAAAAAAAAAAAAAAATCACAGATTGCCGCCATTACTAGTAAAAACTATTTTAAAAAATCCCTAAATCTATTCCATAGTTTGTAGGCGCGATAAGTTTTGCGCAAACCAATATACGACTATTGCGGTTTGTTTGTTTTTTTATCAAAAATATGTAGAATAATATATATCAGCCTAAACTGATGTATACATTTTTTTTTTTTAGATTTCTTTTTGGACATGTATTATAGCAAAAAGTACAAAAAAAATTGGCGCTCTTTGTTTGTTTATAGCAAACACAAAAAAAAAAAATAATAATATTGCAGAGGTGATCAAATACCACCAAAAGAAAGCTCTATTTGTGGGGAAAGAAAAAAAAAAAAAAAGGATGTAAATGTTGTTTTGGTACAACATTGCACGGCTGCGCAATTGTCAGTTGAAGCGTCGCAGTGTCACATTGCAAAAAATGACCTGGTCATTAAGGGGGCAACTCGTTCCGGGCGGATTTGGTTAAATTATAAATATTATTAATAATACTAGTAAGTGATTTATTTTGTGTAAGAGTTAAGGTGTTTCATGTATTAGTATTTCATTTTTTAGGGTTAGGGGTTAAGGTTATGGGTTATTTATTTACTATTACTTAGTATTCATTTATTGAATTTATTTATGATTATTTTTGTGTATTTTACATTTATTCTTAAATATTAATAATAATTAATAATAATAAAATACATTTAAAATACACAAATAAATTCAATGTATGAATAGTAATAGTAAAAATTAACCACTACAAAATAACTAAACACCCTAACCCTTACACAAAATAAATAAACTTACTAGTATTTTTTTTTCAGGTTTGGGTGTTTATTATTATTGTGATTATTATTATTAGTATTAACGCCCTAAGAAAATAAATAAATAACCCCCATGTCAGGAAGCTAGTTCAGCCAATACTAATTCTCATACAGCTAATGCAAATTCTTCTGCAGCTACTGCTCATTCCCATACAGCCAATGCTCGTGTACCAGCACACAGACAAGCCCAGGCCAACACCGACTTCAACCAAGGTACGCCACACCCAAACTCCTAATCCTAACCTCAAATCTAACCCCTTACCCCCAATGAAAAAAAATAATAATAATATAATGAATAATAATAATTAAAAGATAAATAAAAACTAAGGGAAAAGCTGAAATGCCTAGCAACAAATGATGCAACAGATAATATCTCTCTATTGGCTAATAAAAAAAAAAACGCCAAAGCTCAAAAACGTGTGCAAGTCGCGTGGAAAAAAATGCTGAGGTGTGAATGCAGCCTCAAGCTTTTAAAAGGCTTAAGAAAAAACAAAAAACAAACACACTAGAAATGTAACTATTATAAAACAATAGGAAAGAATGCTACATGTTGAGAACATTTTGCCCATTTCTTAACAGGTCCAACTGCATTGCTTACTCTAATTGTGCTACACATTGTGAGCTTCTCTCGAGTGTATTAGAAGCTGCAGAATATCAGATAGAGCCTGCCTCATTTTCTGGCTGGATGATTCCCAGCATCATCCAGCCCTTTCCCTCCTGGCCCGACTGTCCCTAACCTGTTTATTTCATTCATTGGATTTCAGTTCTTTCAGTCATGAAGGCTCAGCATCACATGTGGGTATTACTTAGGAAAGTCTCTGCTGTTTTCGGGATGCCATGTACAGCCCCTCCCACCAGCCATGATCAGACTGCATTGCATAGAGAAGCACAGACACCCAGTGATGAGGGTCACTGGGTCTAAAATCAGGTATACAATGCCAATGGAACTTTTTTTTTTTTTTTTTTTAATAAAAACCTCATTAGCATGCTGATGAAGGCATCCTCATCCATTTCTAGGTCCTCATCAAAATCAGAGCACAGAGCTGGGTTCAGCCTGCAGTGCTGTTTGTTTATGTCATACTTACCTCCACTGTGCAGTTAGTTTTGCACAGAGCGGCCCCGATCCTCCTCTTCTGGGGTCCTCCGGCGGCGCTGGTAGGTCATCCCTGCATCGTATAACCCCCCTTTCGAGGGGTTACCTTGCGGGCACGCTCCCGGGTCCAGCATTTGCGTCTATAGACACAGAATGCCAGACTTGGCTCCGCCCCCCCACATCACTGGCCTTTGATTGACAGCAGCGGGAGCCAATGGCTGCGCTGCTATCAATCTATCCAATCAAGAGCCGAGACAACGGGCAGAGGGAAAGAGCGTGTCTCCGGCATGGGAATTACAGGACTAAAACAGGGGGGGCCAGTCAGTGACAGAAGTTAGGATCCATTAAGGTGAAAAAACATGGAGGGTTTACAACCCTTTTAAGGCTTCATGCAAACGAGACGCCGGTGCAAACTCTGCTGAACACGTTTTTAAAAGCTGAAACCAGCGTTTAGAAACGCCCATTTTGCCGCATTTGCATGCCGCGTTTTACCGCGTTTGCGTCTAGAAGCGTTTAGTCAAGATCCCCAAGCACTTTTCTGCAGCAGGGAATGACATTTTGCGACCCATATCTCTGGGCCACTTGGTGCTAGGAACCCTAACTTTGGATATGTTGTAGTGCTAGTTTCACTGTGTTTGCACACCAAATTTGGGGTTCCTAGCACTAAGTGGCCACGAGATATGGGGCCCCAAATTCAGGTCGCAAAATGTCATTCTCTGCTGCAGAAAAGTGCTTGACATTTTGTGACCCGACTTTGGGGCCCAGTATCTCGGGGCCACTTGGTGCTAGGAACCCCCCTTTTGGATATGTTGTAGTGCTAGTTTCACTGTGTTTGCACACCAAATTTGGGCCACTTGGTGCTAGGAACCCCGACATACAGGGCCCCAAAGTTGGGTCACAAAATGTCATTCTCTGCTGCAGTTTACCATCATATTTCTGTGTTTTCTGGTCCAAAAAATAGGGTTCCTTTAAAAACACTTATAAACGCAAACGTTTGGCGTCTGAAACGTGGAAAACTTTTGCATCTGAACCCATTTTTTTGCTTCTGGAAAAATGAGGTTAAAACGCAACTGCCTAAAAACGCCAAAATACGAGACTGTGTACATGGACACATAGGATAACATTGAATGGGTTCAGGGGCAGTTGGAAAAAGTGTCCAACTGCCTCTGAACGCGTGTTTAACAGCGTCTCGTGTGCATGAGGCCTAAGTCGTATGGGTGACCCTTTTGAACTGAGCATTTCATATGACCTCAAATGGAGGCCGCTAGAAAGAAGAAGAGCCTTCCTCTGTAATCACGTTTTCTAAATAGAATAATAACATTTTTTTTTTTGCTATTCTAAACATATCCATAGAAACATGTCTCCCCATCCACCAAGGTCAGATCTGTCTACATCCTTGGCACTAACACTTGCTGTACAGTTTATCACTATTGACTGTGAGGTAGAGAATGTGCCACAACAACGTCTGGTTGCCTTGACCTTGCCTATCCTTCCAGGCATTCCGGCACCAAATTGAAACACTTTTTAGCTTCCTCCCATAATCCTCCGCCTGGAGGAACAGGAGTTCCCACAACCAAGCTGAGACCTGAGCAGGAAGCCTGTGGGAATGTGGAGGGACAGCACTGCTCATGATTTGTCCTTACCAAACCTCTTCCTTAGGAAAAGCACTTGACCAAGGAAGTGGTCATATTAGCCCTCCTATGCTGGTGATGTGACCAGGAACCTAGGTGTTGCTTACGTCATCTCTGCTAAAGGGGAGGAACGGAGTTCAGTAGAGATCACCTGACTAAATGCCTCGGCTTTTAAGTGATTACTCAGCACAGAAGGAAACCTGGGGAAGCATTTTGTTCTAGGAAAAGTACTTAAGCCCGTTATTCTTTATTTATTCTCCCGAGGCAGACTAACACAACTTTATATTAAAGCCCACCTCTGGGAACCCTGCGCCTGTACTGCAAGGGTTAACTGCTCGTTTTGTCTAGGAGAGTAAAAGCATCTTACCTGCCCAATCCTCCGCTCTCGTGGCCCCCCCCATATTCTGGCAGTGTACTGTCCCTTGGCGTCCCCACCCCAAATGCAAGGCTACGTAGCCCGCATTGGTCTAGATCAGTGTAGCAATAACTCTCGGTGGAGCTGCTGGTTTAGACGGGCTTGTTACCTTCACTCTCCTTCCCTCTGTTTTACCGGCACCGGGTCTAGGGTTCCGTTGAGTTTACCTCTGGACGACATACGCACCAACACTTGAGTACGTTTTCAATGCTTTATTAAACAATTTACTAAGGAAGTAGCAGGAAAGAGGCAGAAGGGAAACTGCAGAAGAAACTCATATCTTCTTGTAAGATTCTTAAAAAATGTCCTGGTAGAATTTGAATATTACAATAGAATGCGCTCCCCTCGTGGGACACACTCTTTGCTCGCCTGGATAGGCCTCTCTCACTTGCCTAGCAGCCAGTACATAGCACGAACAAAAGTCTCTGCCACAGACTTGTTTGGAATAAAACCCGTACGATCCTCTGCCACAGGATGTATTGGTCTTTCTGCAATGAACGTCAGTCACAGTGCTTGAACCTTTAAGCCAACCCAGCAACACTATGCTTAATAGTTACTTTAGGATACATCCTCCAACTGAGTCACCAGGCCCCTCTCCAGACCAGCACTCTGCATGATCCCTCCATGACGGGTCCTCCCCTGGGATCTCCTCGGTTGTCCAGCTTCTTCACTCAGGATAGACAGCTCAGGACCATTCCTCGGCTGTTGTGGTAGGCCCCAGACAAGCTTCTGGGCCCACCCCTGCGCCGCAGCGACGTGGGCCTCCGGAACGGAGGACAACGAGATTGCTCTCTAACGCATACCTGTCGGCCAGGAGGTCCAGCAGGTGGCTGTAAAACGAACCCCCTAATATGGAGTTTGTCCCATATATACCCTCTCCCAGAATGCAACTCGGAGGACCACCTCCACCGAGTTGTCTCCGGGACAGAAGAGCATCCATACGCTTAGACACGTTGCTTTTCCAACACTGACCAGTGATAACAGCGACACCCACCGGTCAGTATGGAAACACCCACAACAGAGGCAAACCTAACCTTCCTAACGAACAAGTTACTAAATTTACCTAACATATGGTAGATCGCAAATCTACCAGCGCTACATCAGTGTTTCTCAACCGGGGTGCCGCGAACAGTCCTCAGGGGTTCCACAGCAAAAGGACAAAAAAAAAACAAATACAAACTGTCCCAACCCTATACAGTTCAATTTGAGTCTAATTTGAGCAATCCTGTGTTAACTCCTGTATACAGAGAGGTGGGAGAGAGCACAGCCCACACCTCTGCTTTGCAGGTCATCTACAAGCGTCCTACCAACTGATGGCATCATCATTTGCCAAGAACATGTAGGGCTGCTCCTGTATACAGAGAGGTGGGAGAGAGCACAGCCCACACCTCTGCTTTGCAGGTTGTCTACAAGCGTCCTACCAACTGATGGCATCATCAGTTGCTAAGGGCATTCAGGGCGGCCCGCACAGCTTTCTGGGTTGCAGACTTTAGTACAGATAGCAGCAGGGAGGAGAAGAAAGGTGGGTGGAGGTGTGGGCTGTGCTCCCCCCACCCTCCTGTCTGTACAGAGGAATTAACACAGGATCACTCTAAGATTTGAATGTACAGGAGTTGATTACTGCCCTATCTCCTCCCCACACCGTCCCGGTGTGCTGTCGAGATAGCCAACTTGTTGAAATCTCCAATTACATCACGTCAGGTGACTAGCAGCAGACTTCGACGAGTTGGCTTTACTGCCCATGCACAAAGGTGCTTCACTAACCTTTTTGGAAAACTCATTGAGTTCTCCAACAGCTGTCAGTGCGCATGCCCAAGGTAGGGTAACCGCGCGCACATGGGCGGTAGCGCCAACTCGTCGAAATCTACGGCTGGAGAGCAATTGGAGATTTCAACAAGTTGGCTATTTCGACAGAACACTTGCAGCAGAAATTGCGGAAGGGGGGGGGGGGGGGCGCAATAATCAACCTCTGTACATCTGGATCTGAGAGCAATCCTGTGTTAACTCTTCTATACAGACAGGAGGGGAGAGGAGCTCATGGGGGGAAATGGAGAGCACAGCCCAACCCCACCTTCTGGCCCGCTCCCCTCTGCGGCTGTCCCTACTCCTGTAATGATGGGGGGGACAGAATTAGTGCTAGGAGGGGAGATTTGAGGAGAGTTTTTTGCTAGGAGGGGAGGGGGTGGTGGGGTATGTGCTAGGAAAGGGGACTGGGGGAATCACAACCCCACTGAACTTTGCCTCAGACTACATTTTAGTGCTTGTTCACACCAGGTGCAGTGTGGTAATATGTGCGTAATCGTGCATTTTCCTACACCTCACAAAAATGCTGCCTTTTGCAGATGCATATGGATGCCATTAATGGCACCGACCACACCTTTTACACGCGCATAGAGCAGTCCTTTATGAAATGCATCTTGCGGGAACAGCAAAAACGGACGTGTGCGTGCTCGGACGTACCCCTTAGTGTGAACGAGCCCTCAGACTGATATACCCCCAAGATTGTGCAAAAATTCAAAAGGGTGCCTTGACCTAAAAAAGGTTGAGAAACACTGGTCTAGATGACATTAGGACCAACCTTAGGCCACTGGAGCACGAGGGAGAAGACTCTGCAGGGATTAAACTAGCAGCATGAAGGAGCAGAAGATTGGGGTAAGTAATCTACTTTTAAATGCCCTCGGATGTAAATGAGAATTTTACAGTCTCCTGGAGTTGGGCTTCAGCATTTGATTGTAGGTCCACCTTAGAAGGATAACTGTGCTGTTCTGCACCCCCTCCAAAGTCTTATACTGACTTATCTAAGATCTTGACGGATCCTCCCTGTGTGTGACTCACAAGGAACCACAAAGGCTTCAAGCACTGACCCTTGGGGAAGCAAGTGAGGGGGGGGGGGGGGGGGGGTGCCGTGGCATCCTTTATGGGGGGGGGAGTCTGCTATACTACACCATAGCCAAGGTCTTCTACTTGCCTGTCCAAGATCCTGACAGGTCCACTCTGTGTGGCTCACAAGGAACCACAAAAGGCATTAAGCACTGGCCAGGAGGGGTTCCTCCTTGGGGAAGGAAGTGAGGGGGAAGGGGGGGTGCCATTTAAAGGATACAGATCTGCTATACTACACCACTTCCAAAAGGTCCTCTAATTACCTGTCAGGTCCACTATTGTGTGGCCCAAAAGGCAACAACCACAAAGCCACAAGCATTTCTAGCACTGCCTTCATGGTTCCCCACGGGCAGCATTTGACTCTGAGGGCAGGGGGTCATTTAAAGGATAACTTTACAATACAAAAGCCATCCTATAAATCCTAATTAGCTGCATTGTACATGAACCCCACAATTATGGAAACCTGCTGCATGCACATTTCCAGTGTAGTTATACTATTTATACAGCGTGGGTGTAGTTAAATTAAGGCTGACTTTCAACGCTCTCTAGCTGTCGTTTTACCCTTCAAAACACATGTTCGTGAGCTCAGGAGGATGATCTCTCATGCAATGCTGTACTGCCAGTTCCCATACAAGCCTCAGCTTGAAGATACTGTACAGCCCTGAGAGAGACGTCCAATAGGGGCAGAGAGAGCAACATTCTCCGCATGTGTCATCACCTGCTGATCAAGATTGCTCAGGAATTTTTATTCCAACATGATCTGTGGTGCCTGAACTACAAAATCTGCAGCGCCAACTTGCACAAAAAGGTACTTTGTGCACTCTACCTGCAGCATTGTGAAGCCGACTAAAAGAATTGCAAATCATTCCTTTTCAATAAAAACGATAATTTATGGATACATCTATTAAGCATGCTGGGGGGGGGGGGGGGGGGTGCGATACGATATGTTAAGATCAGCATCATTTTCTAATTACTATGTGGTGCCAGCAGAGATATTTTAAATACTGTATAATGGAAAAAGAGGCAGATGCCCAGGGAAGAACCCCTAGCAGCTTTTGAAGGTACCCTAGGGCAGTGGTTTCAAAACTGTGGCCTGAGGGCCCTTTGCTTGCCTTTATTCGGCCCTTGGGGCACTAATGCTCACATTGATACAAGGCATTATTTCCCCTTATTGACACCAATGAAGAGGCACCATTCTTTCCACTGACACCAACAATGAGCCATACTTCCTTCCACTAATGTAAAATGTTGGAACACTATTCCTCCTGCTGACATCAAAGATGGAGCACTATTCCTCCCACTGATACCAATAATGGAGCAATATCCCTGCCACTGACAACAACGATGGGGCACTACCCCTCCCACTGACACCAATGATGGGGCACTATTCCTCCCACTGACACCAATGTCGGGGCACTAATCCTTCCACTGACACCAATAATGGGGCACTATTCCTCCCGCTGACACCAATGACAGGGCACTATTCCTCCCACTGATACCAATGACGGGGCACTATTCCTCCCACTGACACCAATGATGGGGCACTATTCCTCCAACTAATGCCAATGACAGAGCACTAGACCTTCCAGTGATACCAATGATGGGGCACTATTCCTTCCACCTATACCAATGATGAAGCACTATTTTTCCTCATACTAACCACAGGCACTATATACATTTCTTTTTTTTACTCCCACTGACCACCAAGCCCAGGGAATTTTCTACTCTCACTGGCCATAGTGGGCCAGTCTGAAGGACCGTAAAATGGCCCTTAGTTTAAAACATTTGGAGATGCCTGCCCTAGGGTTTCACAGAACCCTGATAGGTATCAAGAAAATACTCCACACAGTCCCACTGGCCCTATGGCATGATGGGCGGCCTAAATGGCCACTAGGAATGAGCAGGAGGCAGGAGCAGAAGGTGCTATAAATAAGGCTGCAATAGCCGAAACATGTTAGCATTGATCCGGTGTATAGGATGTAGCCAAATAAAGGATAGTACCAAGAAGTTATGCGGTTGCTGGCTTAATTTCTGCTTTGGATGTTCGAACAGGGGAGTGAAGATCCCCCAGCCTGAGCACCGAATCTTAGCAAGTATTTTTCAATTGCGCGGTTGAGCCCTCCAGGCCATTTCATGTGGCCCTCACACCTCTCCTGCAGCTGCAGGAGAGCTCCAGCCCTCCTCTGGTCCTCCTCCAGACCCCCACTTTCTGCTTTCAAGCAATGCATCCAGCTTCTTCCCAGCAGCAGCATAAGGAAAGGGGGGTGCACTGTGATGTTAGGGAGAGTAGGGGACTCAACTTCTGAGGTTGGGGTGGCTCTTGACATCTAATGTAAGGGGAGGGGATGTGCTGGACATCTAATCTTACTGCTACAACTGGCGGACAGTTTTGAGGACAATCATAATGCTGATGTGGCCCACGATGAAATTGAGTTTGACATCCCTGTTCTAGAGCTTTGCCTGCCAGAACTCTGGCAGACATGGCTACACGTTAACTTTTTTGCCGTTTTTGATTTAGCAACAGAGTCCCTTTAAAGGACAACATCAAAGAATGAAAAGCAGCCAGAAACGTGACACGACAGACTTGGGGAAGGACTAGGAAGCAGTGTTGTCATATCTTTGCTCACGTGTGTCATTTGGCAGTAGCAGCAAGAACATTGCTAAGTAATCATTATGGATGAGTTGAAGGGATGATCTTCTACTCACACCCTGAGGTGTAACTGGTTAACAATACTTCTGTAAAAATAGGCGACTTTAGCAGAGCTTGCTTCTAAGTTCAGAGTAAAGACATTCTTGTTGCTCATCAAGGTATTATTCTTTTGTTTGGCAGAATAAAAGGATTAGTCATACCGGTTTTCTAGGTTGACATTTACTTACCTCACATCATTACCCCGGGGAATGGTAACTTCCTGCGGGACGACGTGGACGTTGTCCATGCTTGGGCGCCGTTTCCGTTTGCTGCGTATGCTCAAGCAGATTGCCACCAGAAGAAGCGATATACCTGAACCCACCAAGACGTAGGCTACAGTGAAAGTCTTACTCTTGAGATTGATTTCGCCATGGGTTTCTGGCTTGCTGCTATTCCCTTGGGATGGGCCAGGATTGTCATTGCTGCCAAATCCTGGGACCAGGTTCCATACGGCCATCACTACGCCGAGTACCAACAGCCCTACTCCGATGGCAGTGAGGGCATAATAGGATCCGCTGGCCTTTGATTGGGCCATAATTATGGATATATCCAACCACGGAAAGCTTCTGTGTTCTTCAGGTCTTGGTTTACATGTTTTACTGTGCAAAGGAGGCGTCTTCTACCTGCAGTTTAGGCCCATCATCAAGAGCTTAAAAACAACAAAAAAAACAAACAAAAAAAAAAAAAGTTAAAATTTTCATCCAGGGAAAAATATACAATATATTGTTTTAAAGACATTAGTATAAATAAGTAAAATCCTTTTTACAATTGGGTTTCCATTTCTAAAGCTTGGTTGCTGTCAAATATGCAAAATTAGCCAATCCCTGAAACTCAATACCTACATTTTTTCGTATCTGTCCTTAAAGTGGAAGTAAAGTTGTTTTGTAAACAAGTGGCTGACAGGCAGTGTACTTAGGACAGAAGAGACCCAACTGGTCTCTTCTGCCATAAACGCATCTTTCTGCCTGTCAGCTGTCATGTTCATTGAGTAGCGCATGCGCAGCTTAGCGAACATTTACTGCTCCAATCCGTGCCGCAGCAAAGTGACTCCCATGCACATGAGTGGCGTCATCGCGGCCTGGCCTATCAAGTGGCCAAAGGCATGGGACCTGGAAGGAAGACCGGGTGAAAATGGAAGCACCGGGGGCCCAGCGCTGCGCCGAAAGACACCATATGACAGGCAAGCCTGCCATAATGTACCAATATGCTGTGCATACTAGTATTTATGGCATAATTCATCTAGGGGGAGGGCGCCTTAAAACTTTTTTTTATAGAGGACTTAACTGTCGCTACAAAGGACAAGTCCACCTTTGGGAACATGTTACGTGTTCCACCTGTGAGGGCTCCGGTAGTTCATTGAGTCTTCCTGTAGTCATGCAACTGCCTGCCCGTACGAGGTATGAGCAAACAGATGCACTGACCGTCTGCATTGCACCCGTGATCTGATGATTACGGGTGCAATGCTTTACTTAGGTGCATAGCTATTCTGCTTGGAAAAAAAGACTCAAGTCCATCCAGTTCAACCAATGGGGGGGGGCGCAAAAACAAAACACATATATACATATCACCATATACATGATCATATCTCTCCCCCCCCCCAATCCCATTTAATCTCCTCTTAAGAGAATTCAGTTCCTCTAATGTTTCCTCAGATTTTTTGGATACATTCTGTACATAGATGCATTTTAATCAATGTAAAGTGGCGTTTGGTGCACTTTAATTTTAGTACTCACACTACACAGATACACTATAATATACTATTCCTCCCTCTGACAATGATGGGGCACTATTCCTCCGACTAACACCAGTGGTGTAATTCTGTCCGCTCCCACTGAGGTTGGGGCATTGCCCGCTCCCACTGAGGTTGGGGCATTGTCCGCTCCCACTGATGTTGGGGCATTGTCCGCTCCCACTGGCCACAGTCCAGCCCCCATAAAGTGTGAGGGGCAGTGAACTGGCCCTTTGTTTTGAAAGTTTGGAGACCCCTCGGTTAGACCCACACCTTAGTCCTAGATATTTTTTATTTTGGTAGGTTCACATACCTTTTATACCAATCACCTTTGATCAAGAAAGATACATGGCAATACATAAATAAGAATGCAATAAGAGAAGTCCCATTGTTCATACATTAAACCTCTTCAGCTCTGTCATGAGAAACAAACTATTTTTAGAAACATATCAAAATTACTTTGTTACCAAAGACTTGCCGGTACCCAGAGCCCCAATGTTGACTCAGTGAAACACCTACAGTATCTGTATGACATTGTTCTGGTGTTTCCTGTGTACAAGTAATTTGCATATTCTCTTTGAAAGTTTTTTTTCTGATTACACACCATGTTGATTCTCCAACAAATGTTAGAACTTCAGTGAAAAGTTATTAAGTCACCTGCGTCCCTGCCAAGAGGAAAGAATAACTAATAACAAGAACACAAAGTTTCAAGGGGAAAGAAATATCAGAGTTTACAAAAGGTGAGCTTCCTGTATGATAGACAGGGTTGTGCCTAGGAAGTAGGCAATAAACAGCTCTTCCAATGTCAGGAGGTTCATGTTAACACTTGCAAAGATCTTTAAAAAAAATATTTTTTATTTTTAAATCTCTGCAAGCAGAAATCTTGTGAAATTAAATTTTTACGTACATCTAAAAGTCTTTTCCTAAAATGTTACTAAACCCAGGACCCTTCATTCACATCTGATTGCCCACAGTCCAGGGAAATGCAATTATTTTAGTAAATATAAACTGCTAAAATACCTTTTCTCATTAGCAGTATATAGCTAGTCTTGTAACTTCTATCAGTGTCTTGTCAATGCTTGCAGGAGGAGTTTTCATTCTACTCTGACTGTCCTATGAGGCTGCAGGACCCCTGACCCTCTGTCCGATTGGCCCTGTGCTGATCACATGCACCCTCCCAAGAAAAAAAGAACAACTCTTCAGTCTTCAGCAATGCAAACCAAAGTGAGCATGTGCAGCTTGCCCCCAAGGCTCTGTACTATCAGGAGATGGACAAGAAGGGGAGGTTTACAGAAGACAGGATCAAACATCTTTTTTTACACAATGCAGAGGATTAACCCCTTAGGTTACACAGCGAGTATAACAAGCATGCTTTACTGCATATACAGACTGATTTTACGGTTGTGGGTTTAGTAACACTATGTACAAGGCACAGATCTTGAAACAGGTGGGTTATATCCCACATGGTTATGTGATTGGACAATGACAGCACCACTGAAAGGGTTAACACACCCTAATATAACCCTCCCCACCAGGCAAACCTCAGTTTCATAGCAAGCAATGTTAAGACCATAGTCCTGTGTTCTGTACTGTGCTCCAAGAAAATAATTTTACAGGTCAATCCAATTTTCTTTATCGTACAGTACATGGATCTTGCATCATAATGGGTGGGATGTTCTAAAGAAGAAAAATGAGGGGAGGGTAACCTTACAAATAACCTGCCAACAGACCCCCAAAACAAAAGGCCAAACATTAACAGACTGCAACACCTTGCAGCCAAAACTGGCATCAGCAGAGGCTTGAACATCCACCCAATAGAATGTGTGAACAGAGGACCGGGTAGCAGCCTTGCACAGCTGTGCAACAGAAGTCCAATGCTAGAATGCTCAAAATGTGCCAACAGATCCAGTAGAACGAGCCTTAAATTGGAAAGAGAAGCTACTTCAGGGCTTAGGCAGGAGAAATGATCCCCCACCTGGGGATTGTGGAAAGAATCAGGACCTCAGGAAAAATGAAACAAAGTCCTATTTTCTGATAAAGGCCGTAGCTGTGAGGTAAATCCCCACAGCCCACTCTACATCCAGGCAATGCAGGGTCACCTTCTTTGAACCCTAAGGGGAAGGGCAAACCTGTGAAGCAGGATGGTTGATGGACATTGAGCCAAAAGGTCTGCCCCGTCCAGAACAGGTCAAGTATCTTCTGCCCACTTGCGAAGAACGTCTAAGAACCAATCCCTTCTGTTGCCAGTGTGGGGCCACCAGAATCACTGGCACACTTTACCTCAATCCTGTGAAGCAGACATGGTAGCAACTGAAGAGGGCTGGGAAAAGCATAGATCGGTCAGAACTGATCCCATGGAGCCAGAAGAGCATTTACTGCAAATGCTTGAGGCTCTCAAGTTCTGGCCACAAACCTGTCTAGTTTCCTTTTAAATATGGATGCCAGAAGGTCCACATCCAGAATCCCCCACTGACAACAGATCACTTAAAACACGTCTGGATGCAGTGTTAACTCCTGCTGACTAAGGAAGTTCACCTGCCAATTCTCCACTCCCTTGATGTGCAAAGGGAATATAGCTTGCAGGTTGGTCTAAGCCCAAGCCAGAATGAGAGCCACCTCCTTTTAAGCTGTGCTGCTTCTTGTTCCGCCTTTGCGGTTGATCCAAGCCACTGTCGTGATTTAGTCCAGCTGCACTGTGTGTGGGCACCCTCTGAGATGAGCAACCCAGTGTAGAAGGAACAGGTAAATGGCCCTCAATTCCAGGACATTTCCCTTCACTGTTCAAGTTTCTGGAGCTGTGGCAGTCCCCAGCCCCCTGGCTAGCCTTTTAGGGCTGGCATCCATGGTGAGGATGGTTAAAGTCAGAAGGAGGCAGGATCTGCAATAGGCTGGAAAATCCACCAAGTCAAAAAATTCCTGGCCCTAAGACACTTGGGCTGATGAGTCGACCTGTTCTAAGCTGACTGAATGTTGTACTGCAGAGGTCGTGACTGCCATTGAGTGTACAATACTACATTGAACAAGGACACCTTGATCCCAAAAATCCTTACTGAGGGGCTCGTCGTGGAGCAGAAGTTCTGAGCCTGCGCCCAAATAGAGAACTTTCTGTAGTAAACAAATTTTCCTGGGATATGTCTAGAACTAGACTCCAGGCACTGAGACAACTCCAGAACTTCTGGAGATTGAGAACCCAAAGTTCTGCAGACAACCTGCATTCTCCCATATAAAGGAGGTCATCTAGACAGTCCAGAATGTGAATCCCTAGGGAACATAACAATGCCAGGACCTTTGTGAAGACTTGCAGGTGAAATCAATCTCAAGAGAAAGGCCATTAACTGATGATAATCTTCCACCACAAAGTGCAGATAGTGCTCATGCAGAGGGAAAATTTGTGATGTGCAACTGTGACCCGGACCCGAGGCAGGAGCAATGTGAGGGGAAAGCATCCATATTTAAATGTGTCAGCACACAACCCCGGTACACAGAGCGAGACTTTTTCACCCACCTTGGACAAGCACACTCCTTACCTCTATAGACAGGAGTTCCTCAAGTACAGGGCTCCCCTGCAATTGGGCTACAGCATTGGACCTGTAGAGGCTTGGTGCAGCTTAAAGCAGAAGTAATCAATTTAACAGTTTCAAAATACCGTTACATACCCTGCACGTGCCGGGGAATGTTAAGGTCACATCTGGTTATGCTCTCAACCAAACTGTCAAACCATCCAATGGCTGGTGTCATAACTAAATCACATGTGCAGCATTATGGCAGTTGAAGATTAAAACAGAGGCCAAGATGGAAGCTTCCTTGGCTGAAAATGATAGGAGGGTTTAGTTCCACTTTAAAGATACCTCCTTCTACTGTTTTTCTTCAAAATGTTTCTACATTCATTCTCTAGTCTCTCCACCCAGAGACATGTCCATCACTTAGGGACACTAACAAAATACTAAGGCTTGCCTAGTGGAAGGGGATTATATGAGGGCGTGTTTAAGCTTTGTGGCTTTGTCAGTGTGCGGCATTTAACCTGTTATGACTCAAGACCTGTGTCCTGTACGATATAGAAAAAGATTTACTAGACTTAACAATACATATTTGGCGCAGTCATTCTTCCCATACACCTTTAGAGCTACCAACACACCAGATGGGTAGATTAGCTTGATGTTACGGCAGCTGGGAACATTTACAATATTGAGGGGGAAATCCATGATACAGAAAAAAAGTTATCCTCTTGATTTTCTGCAATATTCCTCAAAAAATAAATAAAATAAATATATTAGACATAAGCCGCTACTACTCTGTAGTAATTACTTTAACCCCATGAAAAAACTATGCTGTCATCACTGGGTATTACAAGGATATTATAACACAAAGGCCATTATGTAATGCCAAGAACTTCCTCAGTCACCGACAATGCAGAGTTCAGGCTGGTGACACATTATAAAGCCATCTCTCATGGAACTGTAAAAGGAGAGCTCTGGGCAAAGTACGCAATACAGCATTAAGCACAATAAGAACTTACCTACGCCAAGTGGTTTTCATTCACTGATATAGGACACCCATTTAAAAAGGTAATAACACCAGAGACTGTTGATCCAGGGAATATCTTATTGCCTTCAGACGATCAGGAAGGAATTTTTTTTCCCCACTGGAGCAAACTTGACTAGGTTTAAAAGGGGTTTTTTTTGCCTTCACCTGGATCATCTGCAGGTTTGTATATGGAGGCATTCAATTTTTTTTTTTTTATTGGTTGAACTAGATGGATGTGTATTTTTTCAACTTATGTAACCAACTTGTTTGTAACACATTTTTCTACTGTTGTGAAGCCTGCTATAACCCAAAAGTGGACATAAACCATATTTAATTGTAGATCAGAGGGTGCCAACAACTTATCCTTTGGTACAGGCACTTATACAGATCACATTAGAAAAAGTTATAAAATTACACATTATTAGGTATTGTGACCATCACAAATTAAAAGAGTAACTGTACTGTTATTAAAACTATAGCTGAAATTACTTCTAAACCTTACCCATGTGTCCCATTCAATCATTTCTCCATTTACTGATCATCTTCAGGTGTGATAGTGCAAAAACCTCTGTCCAGGACCTATTGCTGCCCATGCCCTCATTGGGGAGATTTTCCCTCACTTCCTGTTCTAGTGACCACACAGGAAGCAAGTGTAAATTTCCCCAGCAGGGGCATGAACTGGTATAAAAACCAGACAGGAGGTTCCAAAACTCCCCCACTATCCAAATTGCTGAAGGTGAGAATTCATAAATGTACATAAAAAGACCTTGGATGAGATGAATATGGCATTCTCGTTGCCAAAGTATTGCACATGTACTGTTCTCAGTCATAGACAACAATATACTGTCTGTAGCCCTCACTACAAAAAGCGGACAGGGCTGCCTGTAGCTGTATGATCACCATTAAAAAGGTTGAAGTCCAGGAATGCGATACCTGATCGGCCTCTGTGGAAGCTGTAAATCACTGTGGTAGCCCAGAGCTACTACACTGGTAGCCGCAGTCTTCCAGGTGCTGTACCAAGTGGCTGCTTTTATTTAGAGTAAACCACAGGGGATTGCTTGCTCTGACTTCAGAGAATACACACAGTTTTAAAGGAACACAAAGCATTTCCTGATTGGACAAGGTGGAGAGGAGTTCAAGTGGAAGTTCAGCCAAAAATGAACTCTAAAATGTACTGGCAGCAACATTCTAAGACTAATCCATCTAATCCAATGAAGCAAAAATCGCTATACATACCTTTTATGCAGCCAGTCCAGTCTCCAGCGGCAGATGCCCTGTAGAAGAGACCACCGACAATGGCTGGGAAGTGACGTCACCCACAGACTTACTATAGGGCTTCCGTTGTCGGCGGGCTCACCTGCACATGCCTAGACAGAGAAGCCTCCGCTGATAGCGCAACGTAGGACTGGATTGGCTACAGAAAGAGGTATGTATAGGGATTTTTGCTTTCCAGGGGTTACATAGATTAGTCTTAGAATGTGGCTGCCAGTAGATTTAGAGTTCGTTTTTGGCTGAACCTACTACTTTAAATCCCATCGGTTTGCTGTCTGCGTCCCTTTAGCAAGATTTCCCTAGATCCCACAAACGCAAAAATGTCTATGAAGTTACAGGGGAATTCTTCCCATAAACAGTTGTCAAAAGAACAGGTGTCTAGGTCAGTGCAGCATTTACCCTCACTTCTTGCTCTGGTGACAGCTCCAAATTTTCCATCCCATCGGTCACCAAGACAGAGGGGGATGAATTACCTCAACAGGGACACAGACAGTAACAGATACCTGTCTGGGGTTCCAAAACTTCCCTACTGCCTAACATTGGAAATAAAAATAATTAAAAAAAAACAAAAAACAAAAAAAAAAAAAAACACGTTTAGCTACGCATACACTTTAAGGTCTTATCTGAAGTCGGTTTATTATAATAAGTCTGTAGTATGATTAGTAGTAGCAGTAGCTGCAGTAGTATTAACAGAATACATATAATACATACAAGACTACTATTAGAAAAACAAGTACAACCACAAGTACAACCACCACCACATGTACCACCACCACCACCACATGTACCACCACCACCACATGTACCACCACCACCACCACCACCACCACCACCACATGTACAACAACCACCACCACCACCACCACCACATGTACAACCACCACCACCACATGTACAACCACCACCACCACCACATGTACAACCACCACCACCACCACCACATGTACAACCACCACCACATGTACAACCACCACCACATGTACAACCACCACCACCACCACATGTACAACCACCACCACATGTACAACCACCACCACCACATGTACAACCACCACCACCACCACCACCAAAAGAGCAATAAATAGTAAAATAATATAAGACTACTACTAGAACAACAACCGCCATTACCACCACAAGTACAACCACCACCACATGTACAACCACCACCACATGTACAACCACCACCACATGTACAACCACCACCACATGAGCAATAAATAGTAAAATAATGTAGCGCTGGTAGATTTTTTTGATCTACCGCTTATATGTAAATTTAGTGGGTCATCTGTTCTGTACATAGTTCAAATTCAATTTATAGCTAAATTAGCCTCTGTTCCAGCATTGGCTGTGTTGCGTGCAGTTCCACACTGTTGCCTGTAGGTGTCGTCACCATAGGTCAGTGTTGGAAAGCAACAAGCTGAAGTATATTGAGTGCTCTTCTTTCTCGGAGGCACCTCGGCAGAGGTGGTCCCCTGCCGTGCATTCTGGGAGAGAGCATTTAAGGGACAGATGCCATGTGCTAGGAGTTCTACCTCGTGGCCCTCCTGGCTGGAGGGCTGCGAATCTGCAGCCATGCAAGTAGGCCCAGAAGCCTGTCTGGGGCCTACTACTGCCGAGATGGTCCTGTGCTGTCTGTCCTGCGGGAAGAAGCCGAACAATTGAGAAGACCCAGGGGAGGACCCATCTTGGAAGGGATCATGCGGAAGGCTGGTCTTAAGAGGAGCCTGGTGACTCGATCGGAGGACGCATCTTAATTTAATCTACCGCACAAGTACTGCTGGGTCGGCTTAAAGGTTCTGGTACTGTGTTGCTGTTCATCTAAAACTACTACGTCCTGTGGCAGAGGATCGTACAGTTATTGTTCTCCTCAAGTCTGTGGCAGAGGCTTTTTGTTCGTGCTGCGCACCGGCTGCTAGGTCAGTGAGAGAGATCTATCCAGGCGGGCAAAGATTTAATTCTTGGACTGAAGGTGCATTCATTCCCGAGATTTCAATTCCCTAGTGCTACATGTGGAAAAGGTATTTGAATTTCCCTGCAACTCTTCTTCTACCTCTTTCCTGCTACTTCTTCCAGTTTTCTCCTATTAAAGTATTGGGAAAGTACTAAAGTGACTGGTGCCTACATTGTAAGATATTGAACTCAACATGGGCTCTGGTTCTGATATTGGTGAAACTACGGGTGAAGAGGTGACGGTAACAGCCCGATCTAAATCAGCAGCTCTTTCGGGGGTATTTGCTACAATAATATAAGACTACTACTAGAACAACAAGTACAACAACCGCCACCACCAGTACAACTAGGCCTGGTTTATTAATAATTCCAGCAATCCTCTAAAAATTCAGCCCTTAGCAGTCAATATACTGCTAAACTATAAATTACATTGGTAAACACTGTGGGTGAGGGACCTGCAATCAGCTGCAGAAGGTACAAGGTTTCAACTGTAATGGATCCATCAATATTCCACCCTACAAATCAAATTGCTGGGCTGGATACAGCACCTGCTTAGTTCCACCCAGCCAAATGGATCATAGTTGGGTGTACCTGAACAGAGATCTAAAACAAATACATGGGGAGTTGGCCTCCAGAGAGACAAATCGATGAATAGATAGGATAGATATAACACCAGCTAGGCTCCTAATAAGCTAGCTTGTACTTTATCCTTGTAAATCCATTTGATTTGTCTTGATACCTTGTAAAATACTTTCATCAGTCTCTTCAAACACTCTCCTTATATGTTGGGGTGTGCTAACTTTTATAATGTTGAGCTTTAAAATTGGTAAGAAAATTTAAATTAAAAGGCCAAAACTTTATTCCCCCAGCTTCGGATAGAGTAACAGAGGGTTATAACTTGTTAGTTTTTTTTTTTGTTTTGTTTTTCTTTTTACATCTGTGTCCCATTGATTCCCTCAAAAGTGAAGAAATCCCTGGCTGTCACCAGAACTAGTGCCCCCTTTGCAAGATTTCCTCTTTTCCTGTTCTGGTGACACCACAAAATGTGGGATTTTCTGTCACTGGTAACTATAAACAGGACAAATAGAGACAGGTTTTCTAAACCAGGGGTGTCCAACCCGCAGACCGGGAGAGTTCAGCATTCGTCCCAGGGCATATCTGGAAGAACCCTGCGCCCCCCCAGATCTCAGTTGCTCCCCCTGAAGCCCCCCCCCCCCCCCCCCCCGCTCACAACCTCCCCACACAGCAAATAACAGGGTTTCCAGATGCCACTAAATTCAAGGACACTTTGTAAAATCCATTATTTTTACATTTGTCCATGAATGTTTGTAATTGGACATGCAGTCCACAGATTTTACAAACGGTCCTTGAATTTAGGCTAGGTTCACACTACTGGGGGTGGTTATGGGTGCGGGAATTGCAGCTGTTCCCCCTCCTGCAACCACCCAAAATCAAAACGCGCTGCTCTTTACAGACGTGCGGGGCGGGGTACCAGTCATTCCTAAATGGCGCAAAAAAACAGGGAAAAAAACTGCGCTAAGATATGTGTGAGTGAAGAACTCAAATATGTGAAATTAAAACAGATAAATGTGAAAAGCAGCAATTCTAATTATATGACACGCATACAGTAATAAAATATAAAAACCCAAGAATCGCGCCTATTTATAAGTAATAACATACGAAACTAAGTGAGTAAATTGATAATCACTACAAAAAATTCAAATTAAAAACAAAATGAAATGGGTGTAGAGATGGAGATCTCTACTGAATGGTGCAGTTTCCATACCTCTGTTACATGCTATGCATTTCCTATGAGCCGGTCCATACAAGGCGATGATCCGAGGACCCAGCGGCAGATCAGCGGGTGATACTTTTCAGAGTCACAGCTGTTATGCTTTTCATGATCCTCTGTAGTGGGGGATCATGTCTGTTTGGTAAGAAGTAACCCCTTCTATACCGGTGGTGGATCACATCTTTACGTCACACAGTGGATGAAGATCGTCTTTTGTGGACGTTTTTTTGTTTTGCACGGGTGGATGACATTTGCCATTATTATACACAGAGACTTATCTTTTTATGTTTGCACTTTACACCCATTTAATTTTGTTTTTAATTTGAATTTTTTGTAGTGATCATCAATTTACTCACTTCGTTTCATATGTTACTACTGATAAATAAGCGCGATTCTTGGGTTTTCATATTCTTAATGGCACCCCCATGATTCTAATAACGCAGTGCATTTTCAGGTGTAGGAACCGTCCCTGCAGTTCAAAAATGGCGCAGGAACCTTTTTTCCTGCATGACATGCAGGCACAGCGGGCCGTTCAAATGACTGGGCTACCATGCCCAAGCAAATGTGGCCCAAGACAATTCCTCTTCTTCCAATGTGGCCCAGGAAGGTCAAAAACAGTTGGACACCCATTTTTTTAAACCCTCTCCACTGTATCCAAAATGTATAAAAAGCTTTGCTTTTAGTTATATACTCACAGCAGGAGCCCGATGTGTCTCCATTCACCGTTTCAGGTATGATTTCAGCCCCAATATTGGGCCGAATTCGGACCTGAAAAAGACCAAAAGACGCACAGGGCTTCTGTGCAAATCGCACCGGAGATGTGAGAGCGGGTCACAAGCCCCTGTTATGCAAATTGGATGCGGGGAAATCTGCATCCAATTCACAATAGTGTGAACCCAGCCTAAAAAGTGTTACTAAACCCTCAACCTTAAAATCAAATCAGTGTGTATATGCAGTAAAAGCATGCTTGTTATACTCACTGTGGAAGCTAAGTGGTTAATCCTGAGCATTGTGTAAAAAGGCTGTTTGATCCTGTTTTCTCTGACCCTCCCCTTCTTCCACTGTCCCCAATCCATCTCCTGACAGTACAGAGCCTTGGGGGGGGCACTCTGCACATCCTCAGTTTGGCGGGTATTGCTAGAGTGTATTTTTTTCCCATGGGAGAGTGCATATGATCAGCACTGTCCAGACAGAGGGTGAAAGGTCATGCAGCCTCATGGGACAATCAGGGGAGAATGAAAACTTCTCCTACAAGCTTTAACTAGACACAGATAGAAGAAGTCATAAGTCTGCTATATACTGCTGATGAGAAAGTATTTAGCAGTTTATATTTACTAGAATAATTCCATTTCCATGTTCTGTGTACTGTGGGAGACCAGATTACGTGAATGCAGGGTCCTGGGTTTTGTAAAACTTTAAAGTGGTTGTAAATCCTTACAATCTACTGTTTGCTACAGGTAAGCCTATAATAAGGTTTACCTGTAGCTACCCCGGATATCTCCTAAACTTAAACGGTTTGCTTTAGTGAGCGTGCCGTTACCGCAGCTCCGGCCAATCACAGCGCCGGAGCCGAGATACCCGGAAGTAACTCCGGGGAAAAAATGTCGCTGGCTGGTACTGTGTACGGGCACCGCAGTGGGGGCTTCGATCTCAGGTGAGTATTACATAATGAGCTAGTATGCTGTGTATACTAGCTCATTATGCCTTTCTCTTGCAGGTCTTTTTTTTTTTTTTTTTTTAATTTTTCATGTGGGTTTAGTAACACTTTAAAGAGGAAGTTCCACACATTACTTTTACCTATAGGTAAGCCTATAAGGCTTACCTATAGGTAGTGTTAATACCTCCTAAATGTGCACCGTTTAGGAGATATTTACATTACATGCAGCCAGTGACATCACCGGTGCATGCGCTCTGAATGAACGGCCAGCCGCGTCGTTCCTTCCGATCTCTGTGCCGTAATCAGCGGCTCCCGCGCGCAGTCACAAAGCTGGAGTCCGCGAACCTGGATACAAGACGGGTGAAGATGGGAGCCCGCTGAAATCTTGGCGTGGGAGTGCTTCATTTTAAGGCAAGTTTAACATAATGTGCTAGTATGCAATGCATACTAGCACATTATGCCTTTACCTTGCAGGGTGCATAAAAAAAAAAAAAAAAAAAAAAAAAAAAAGCAGAGCTCCACCAAAAAAGGGGAGGGGGAGCGGGTACCTGTTTTTGACAGGTACCCGTTCCCACTTCCAACTGACCTTGCCACAGGAAGGCCCCCCCCTCCTCCTTCCCCTGCCGCTGGGTGGCCATTCACAAAACGCAGCGGTTTCCCTTACAAGAAATGGCGGCAGCATCATCCAAGAGCCGATTGAAATAAAATCAGCTGGGGTGCCGACATGGCTGGATCCCTGGGCAGGTAAAGTGTCTTAATATTACAGTATTTGTAGCTGCTGACTTTTTATTTTTAGGTGGGGGGGGGGGGGGGGCTGTAGCTCCTCTAAGTCTCCATAGGGTTTTTTTTTTTCTGTAGCACATGAGCTCCTTGTTAATCGTTTTGTAATATTCTCCTAACTCCTTCAGCTGGGAAGACATTGGGGGGTGGGACATTGGAGCAGAAAAAATGACAACTATGTAAGTGTTTTATAAACACAGAACACTGGCAGCATGTTATGGAAACATCATCCTGCATACAGGGCACAGGAAACCTCTTCATAAACACAGCAAAAGAAATATATCATGCTGGGCAAGCATTAACCACTTGACCCCTGAAAGATTTACCCCCCATCATGACCAGGCCATTTTTTTGTGATACGGCACTGCGTTACTTTAACTGACAATTGCACGCTCATGCAATGCTGTACCCAAATAAAATGTATGTCCTTTCCCCACAAATAAAGCTTTTTAGTATTTGATCACCTGTGCATTTTTTCGAAATTATATATATATATATATATATATATATATATATATATATATATATATATATATATATATATATATATATATATATATATTTTTTTTTTTTCTAAATTTCTTAGAGCACAAAAAAAAAAAAAAATAAATAAATAAATATATTATAATATAATATAATATATATATATATATATATATATATATATATATATATATATATATATATATATATATATATATATATATATATATATATATATATATATATATACACACACACACATATATACACACACACACACACACTATTACTATGTCCCTTTAAGGCCATTGGGCCAAAGTGACGTTTGATGTCACTGCCATCATCGACCAACATCACTGAATCGAGTGGGGGGGGCCCATCATTCCCTCAGAGGGGAAAGAATCCGCCGCTGCCGACAGCTCTGGTAAGCGGCGGAGATCGCTTATCTTAAAGCGGACCGCTATCTGCGGCCATAACCCCGGTATTTAACGTCAAAGTACCGACGTACAACGATGACGGGCGGTCTAGAAGTGGTTAATAGAGACTGTTCCATTCCAACTTTGATGCTTATAGTATAAATAAAAAGTTTGTTCAATAAAAAAAAAAAAAAAAAAATGCATATATAAAGTGCTGGTGCAAATTTATAGTGCAATCATATAAAGTTCATCTATGTATATAATGTGCTGAACACGTGCAACCTTTGCTGTGAAGATTCCAGCGACACTCCGTGCGCCCCTCCTGGGTCCCCACTCACCAACAGTAATCCTTCAAATCACCAGGTCTTTATCCTGCATGTAGGTTAGGGAATTACCTTCCTGCTCCTCCAATGATCAGGTTTCCATGGTAAGGATGTGTTAATACAAAATACCAATGAAGAGAGAGAAAGATGTATATAGTGTAATACTGCTTGGTTTATTTGTTAAAAACATCCAATACACTTACATCAAAGATTTGAACTTGCAAAATTTGCCACCTTGGCGTACAAACAACCATCACTAGGTCTTCTTTGACGCGTTTCGCCCCTCCCACTGGGTGTCTTTAGTAGCGGTCTACTGAAGAAGTCTACGTCTGACGACACGTGTCTAGGGGGGCGGAGCCTACGTGCTGACGTCATACCGCAGCCATCCCGTTTTACATTGTATCTAAGCTCGTACAGCCAGCACGGCCTATAGTGCCACTTTTGTGAGTATGTTTTTTTATGGGAATACATTTTCTATTACAGAGAGCACTAGATTTTGCCATTTTCTTTAATATACATGCCCATCATTGCACTATAGCACGTTCGCTTACCAGGCTTAAGATGTGTTTGTACTAGAGGATCTCCAGTGCTGACATCACGACAATCTTTCTCGATATCCCCAGAGGGGAACTGCTTTGTTTGACCCGCTGGTGAAACGGGTCAAACCATGAGGTGAGCAGCCTAAGACACAGGTGGAGGATTGCATGAGCACTTTATATTTGGATTTCTACACAAGAATGGTGGATCGCTCTTCTTTATCATACATTTGATCGATCACTTTTCATGGACTGAAATGCTTTAATTAATTAGTTCATGTCTTCATTAATTGTTGTATTTACACTTTAGTATTTATGAGTAGCACAGCACTGTTTATTTATACATTGGTTATTTGGGTGGAGGGAAACACTGAGTGATAGCAGCTACTTTTTATTGATCCCTTGTCACTTATACATATTTATTTATACCGATTGATTTCATTATTATTTTTTTGTCAACGTTCCCATCATGCCTTGTGTTTTTCCTACAGCCAAGAAACTGGTTCCTCAACTTGACATCCACAAACAATGTGTGTTTGGTCAATTTAATCAACCACAGGAACTTTTCACCAGTGGTGAATCAGAGCGAGATAAGACAAGCGAGGACATTGGCTGCCAACAATATCTACAAGAGTCCAGAGGTTCAAGGACAAAAACAGCAGAAAGAGAGGAAGAACAGATGATGAAATATTGTCAGGACAATTATAGAAAAGTCATTATTTCCTTTATGTCAGATTAATAAAAGTCACAGAAAGCCTGTTAATGGTTTATTAATGGCCGTGTCATATGTAATAACATTAGAAAGAAAAAACCTCATCAAAAAATTACTGATTTATTGAGAGAATGAAGAAATAAAAAAAAAAAAAAGAAGAAGGAAGAACACCACCATCCATTTATAATGAAGGTCAAATTAGATTTTAAAGCTTAATAACTCAAAAGTAGGTGCCACCTACTAAAAGTCAAAAATACTTGGAAGTTCTTCATGAGACCTAAGGATGCTCAGAAAATAGTGTTGAAATCAAAGGTTACCTGTACGGTCTCATTGTGTGCCGAAAACCATTCTAGAACCACAGCAAGAAGCAGCCTAATGTCATGGAGACAAGGAGAGGAGGAGGAGGTGTTCTGTAGTTTAGCAGGGCTGACAATGATGCTAGATAGTTCATTGCAGCAGAGGTAGGGCTGTCAGCTCACTACAGGAAGCTACTAGATTTCCAACAGCCATTTCTCTTTGCTTGCAACATTTTTAAAAAGGGATAAGTCATGAGGAAATGTGCTGGTATAGCAGACACGACCTAAAACATGCTTTATGTTACCTAAATCTACCCATTCCGTTTTTCTAAAGCTCTTCTTTTTTTGCATGATTTTGCTGCCATGAAGCTAAATGCGTTTTCTTCTTGAACTTGAGTGTGTTTTGTGTATTTCCTCCAGATCTGTGCAGTAATCCAGTGTGAGACTTTCCCTCTGAAGGAGCTTCCTATAAGAAAGGCCTGCGATTTCAGCCACACAGATAGTACCTCGGGGCCCACTGATCGTTTCTGGGGAGAGGCAGAACGGCGGTCTGCCTATGTAAACAAGGCAGATCGCTGTTCTGCCAGAAGGGAAAAAAATGGAGATCTTGTGTAGCTGCCGACTTAATTTTTGGAGGGGGCGGCGGAACTCTGCTTTAATCCTTTCATCGCCCCTGGTGTTAACCCTTTCCCAGCCAGTGTCATTAGTACAGTGACCGTGCATTTAAAAAAATTTTTTTTTTTAGCACTGATCATTGTAATAATGCCACTGGTCCCCAAAAAGTGTCAAAAGCGTCAGTTAGGTGTCCAATTTGTCCGCTGCAATGTCGCAGTCCCGCAAAAAAAAAAAAAAAAAAAAAAAAAAAAGCTGATTGCCGCCATTACTAGTAAATAAATAAAAATTCCATAAACTCCCGTAGTTTGTAGACGCTATAACTTTTGCACAAACTAATCAATATACGCTTACTGGGAATTTTATTTTATTTTTTAACCAAAAATATGTAGCAGAATACATATTGGCCTGAATTGATAAAGAAATCCGATTTTTTACTGGATGTGTTTTATAGCAGAAAGTAAAAAGGCATTGCGTTTTTTTTTTTTCAAAAAATTGTCAGTATTTTTTTTGTTTATAGTGCAATAAAAAAAAAAAAAAAAACAAACAAAACAAAAAAAAAACCACAAGCAAACAAAAAAAAAAAAAAACGCAGGAGGTGATCAAATACCAAATACCACCAAGAGAAAGCTCTATTTCTTGGGGGGGGGGGGGGGGGGGAGCATAAATTTTGTGTACAGCGTCGCACAACAGCACAATTGTCAGTTAAAGTAACGCAGTGCCGCGGCGCAAAAAATGGCCTGGGGGGGGGGGTGTGAACCTTCAGGGGCTGAAATAGTTAAAATCCTGCACTAATACACCAAAACCACATGCATGCAGTTGCAGGGCGTCTCCACCGAGTAGCGTTCAGTGGGTGGTATTGCCCGCTGAAGGTGACAACAGGGGGAGAACATTTTTTGCCTCATGATGGCTGTGGCATGTGTACACCCCCAGACACTGCCTTTACTGCATGAGAGGGAGCGGTTGAGGAAGACGGTTCAACCATGCGATTTCACCGCGCTCCAACTGCTAATGTAAATGAGGCCCTAACTAAAATCATTGTCCTGGAACAACTATGCAGCAAATAAAAGGGTGGTGAAAACCTAAAAAAAGGTCAGTGACTCAAAGTATTGAAGCCAAAGCACCAGGCAGAGATCAGCAACGGCAGCTTTCATCTCTCATGAAGTTTTCTTAAGCCCCGGGTTCACACTGACAGCGGGAATGAAATCGTGCGAGTTCAACTGAATTTCATTCGGGCATGTCAGTCCCGACTTCGGGGCAATTTCAGAGACATCTGCGCGGGTTGCTGCACAGATGTCAATGGAAATTGCACCCTGAGGTCGCCAAAAGTAAAGACAGAAACTACTTTTGGGAATTGGTGCAATGCCGCCGATTGCTGGCAATTTCCGACGATTTGGCATGCGATTTGACATGCCAAATTGCTCCAATGTGAACCAGAGCTTAAAGGAGCACTAAAGATATCTTTTTTTTTTAAACAAACATGTTATACTTACCTCCACTGTGCAGCTCGTTTTGCACAGAGTGGCCCTGAACCTGGTCCTCTGGGGTCCCTCTGCGGCTGTCTCGGCTCCCCCCGCAAGGACTCAACACGTTCATGCGAGCTCCCTCGCATGGTGGCGAGTTCTTGTGGGCGCGCTCCCGTGATACAGCCGGTGGCCATAGCCGCTCACTGTATCACTCGGCCCGCCCCCCGGTGCGCCGCGTCATTGGATGTGATTGACAGCAGCGCGAGCCAATGGCTGCGCTGCTTTCAATCCATCCACTGTAACCAATCAACGGCCTGGTTGAGCGGCGAAGAGGATGTCGGGAGCGAGCGCGGGACTTTCAAGGGGTCAGGTAAGTAAAAATGGGGGGGGCGGTATTGTCGGATGTTTTTTCACCTTAATGCATAGAATGCATTAGGGTGAAAAAACTTTTACTTTTTCAACCCCTTTAAGCAGAGATGCTAATCACATTCCCTGATATACAGAAGGACAGTAAACTAGCGAAAATCCTGATAAAAATGCCTTTCAGACAAAATGTGACAAATTTTAGTACATACTGGAGGGCTACTTTACACCACATACAGTCCAGTGAGTTTTTTTTCTGATATTCCGCATGGATAGTAGGTTACATGGTTTGCAATGGCATAGTTCACACCAATGCAGTCAATTTCATTTTTTTTTTTTTTTAGAACATGCTGCATTTTTTCCTGCACTGAATGTACTGGAATGCAGTAAAACGCATCAAAAGAGCAACAAAAAAAAAAAAATGCACTGGAACACACAAGTCCTTATTTAAGAAAAAAAAAAAAAGTATCAAAAATGCACATGCATCCGGACTGCGTTTCTATGGTGTGAACTGGCCTTTAAAGGGTAACACCATCACCGTTGCGGTGAAGCCACATCCAATTCGCAATAGTGAGCCTAAATGATTGCGACACAAGTCATTGTAGATGAATGTTATTAAAGACGACCTTTCCTATCTGCAGTGCTGTCATTTTCTGCAAGATGCAATATGGCTACCTGGAATTCTGTATACAGAATGTGTACAGAGTGCCCCCCCCCCCCCAAGATATGTCATTTCCCGCTTGTGTGATTGGCTCACTGGATTTTCCCAGAAGTCTGCACTAAGATACAAGTCAGACTTTGGGCATCCCCTGCAACACAAATCTCATGTTTGGCGAGATAGTCCCAAAGGGAAATCACATCTGAAGGGATGCAAACCCTGACAGACACTTTCCTCAGAGCCCTGCAAGTGCAGCAGCTGAGAATTATAAAACTCCCATTCACATTAATTTTGCACACAGAAAAACAGCTAATTATAGGCTTACCTGTAGTAGGTACAAGTGAAAAGTAAAAAAAAACAAAACACTTTACTACCCCTTTAATACGGTCTAAGTTCCTGCCATATTTTAGGAGTAGCAGAGCGTTCACATAATATGCAGCAGTCTCAGCTCTGGACTCCAGCTGTTCAATGTGGCAAAACCCGCCATTCACATGACTTTCCCCTGCCACAGCTCATTAGGCAATCAGTGTAATGGGCCAGCACACTCCTGCCCTCTACACAGCTCATCAATTACCAGTCACATGGAGGAAATTATCACCTTCCTACAAGTCTTCTCTGTTAATCTTTAGTCATCCTACAGGCGGGGCGGATTTTCAAGATCTCTGTACTGTATAAAAGACAACCTGTCTCCACATTTATGGTAGTAAAGAAGTGAGCTACCTGTAAAGGTGGCCATATACATATAGATTTCAACAGATTCCTCTGTCCATGCCAACAGCACCATACCCCCCAACTGTCCCTGATTTCGAGGGACTGTCCCTGATTTGGGGCAATGTCTCTCTGTCCCTCTTTCCTCCTAATTTGTCCCTCATTTTGGTCTGATCTATATAGTTGTATATAAAATGCACTTTTTATCTTTCAAAAAGTGTTCCCCAGTGCTAAACCTTTCATCCAATTTCTAAATTGCTGCATTTGTACATTTTAAAAGCCAATATAAAGGAATAGCAGTGGTAGTAAAAAAAAAAAAAAAAACAAGTGGATTTAATTTTTTTTTTAATTATCAAATTAATTTTAATAAAATGCTTTTGGAGTAAAAAATCTATCTAAAGATAGTTTTCTATTTAAGATACATGAATAATTGAGTTTGCATGAATCTATCCATAGTGCACAGAGGGGGCAGCAGGAGAGAGGGGGCGGCGCCCTTAATGCACGGGCCGCCACTGAAGAACTCCACTACAACACAAGTCAGAATTTTAGGCATCCTCCGAAACCATGTCATCTTTGGCGAGATACTCCCTAAGGCACAGGTGGCAAACACAAGGCTGAATCCGGTCGGTCGGCCAGGCCTTGTCATGTGGCGACAGATGTGTGCAGAGATGGGAGGGATGTTGCACTCTGCGCACCCCTGAACCCTGCACGTGGCGCAATCCTGAACCCTGCACGTGGCGCAATCCTGAACCCTGCACGTGGCGCAATCCTGAACCCTGCACGTGGCGCAATCCTGAACCCTGCACTCTGTACATAGCACAATCAAATATGGAAAAAGTGAAGCGCTGTGAATACTTTCCGGATGCACTGTATAAGGTTTAATCACTTCTAAAGATATGCAGACAGTGAAACTTTTCTAATCAGAACATAAAGTGCACCAGCTGATTATAATGAACCAGTCACTCATTTATATTACATGGTCTCACAAAGAACTATTTCTTCAGATAGGAATCTGCAGCAAAGTTTGATAAATTCCTTCCTCTACAGTTAAAAATGAATTTACTCTTTAAGCAGGCACCAACCTGCCATTCATGGGCCCCAAGCTGTTACCAGCGATAACATGATCGTATTTTCTGTGACGTATCAGGTCTACCTATAAGCCTCCATGTCATATAGAAATGTCAGGGAAGTGAGCTGGGTAGGGCTGTGTGATTACCAAGTTAATCATCTACCAGTCCCAGCTGGAGCCTGAAATAGAAAATTATAGAACGCCCATCCCTGTTCTCATGCTGTAGAGTCAGGAAATCAATCCCGGTGCCCGGCTCTATATGGAATATCATGGGTGGCATTAAAAGCCTGGCATCAAAAGTCTCAGCATAAGCATGGCAACCAGCCAACTAAACCAGGTCCTCACCATGTAGAAATCAGGTGTGTGCCACCCACTTTGGGAATCATTACTAAAAGGCCTTGCTCCCATATTTATGCTTTAAATGATAAGTTCACCTTCGTTCACCTTTTTTGTCCCTAAATTTCAGCTCCCCTATGTACCAATATAGCATTAATGTATTTGTTTTGCAAAAATAAAAACTGCTTTCCATTAACTCTACATAGACTTACCGCACTCTCTTCATAGCTGTTTGTACACACTGCTCCATTACTTCTGCCTTACTTCCTGGTCAGACTTTAGGTCATGACACAGGAAGGAGTTGACCAGCTGAGGGTAGATGATGCAGGGTGTTTTGGCAGATTAGGCAACCCGTCAGCATTTGTAACGGAAGTGACGGTCCATCTCCACCATCTTGCTACACCTCGCACTCTTCCACAGTAAAGACCCCAGCACTCGTCCACATTGAGAAGGCGGCAAGCAGACATCTTGTTACACCCACCGGAGTTTTGCATTTCACACTTATTTTTAACAGTAAACAAAGCTTATTATAGTGAAATACAGTATTTAAAAATCCATCTGACTGTTTAGATGTTGAATTTTAAAAGCAGCGGCAAGCCTGCTGATCTCACAGGTTTGCTAATCTGACAGAACACTGCTGCTTTGAAAAAAACATCAAAACAGTCCGAGGGATTTCAAAATGCTGTATTTCACTATATAAGCTCCGTTCACTGTTAAAAATAAGTCTAAAATGCAAGACACCGGTGGGTGTAACAAGATGTCCACTTTCCGCCTTGTCACTGTATCCTTACTATGGACAAGCATGGAGTGTAGCAAGACGGCGGCGAAGAAACTTCACTTCCGTTACAAAATTCTGATGGGTCACCTAATCTGACGAAACACAGGGTGTGTGCTATTGAGATCACCTGGTCAACTCCTTCCTGTGTCATGACCTAAAGTCTGTCCAGAAAGTAAGGCAGAAGTAATGGATACATTTGGAAAAATCTAGGAAGACAGCGAGGCAAGTGTCTGTAGAATTAATGTAAAGCTTTGATATTTTTGCAAAAAAAGAAGAAGAAGAAGAAGAAGAAGAAGTACTACAATGCTATATTGGTACATAGGAAAAAAAAAAAAAGTGAACCTAGCCTTTAACCACTTGCCGACCAGCCGCCGTCATACTGCGGTAGGTCGGCTCTTTCCCGCGAATCGCCGTAGCTGTAAGTCGGCTCCTTTAAGAGCCATAGCAGGTACGCTGTGCACGTGGCCGGCAGCCAAGATGTCTCCCAGGAAAGAGCCAGAACCTGTAGGTACCCCGGATATATCCTAAACCTGCACGGTTTAGGAGATATCCCCTGTATCAGCACGTGCTGACGTCATCGGTACATGCGCACTGAAGCAACGGCACGTCCAATGCTGTTGCTTCAGCTAGTATGCAGTTACTGGCGTCTCCCGCGTGCATGTGCGACGTCATTGTGGCTCCGGCCAAGTAATTCATAATGAGCTAGTATGCTATGCATACTAACTCATTATGCCTTTGTCTTGCAGGTTTTTTTTTGGGGGGGGGGGAGCTATCCACATCTCTGCCCCCAGCTACACTACTAACCTAGTCTCAAAATACCAACCTAATTATTCTTTGGTCCTCCCAAGACCTCCTGCTCTCTAGCGGGTTAGGGAGCGGGGCCGCTGCATCCTTACCAACCGATGACTCATTCAGCAGTCGGGTAATGTTTATCAACAACATTGCTCAGCCACTAAAACAGAAAGGTAAAAATTAAACATTGTTTCTTTTTGTATCTTTCTGTTTCTTCATCTAAAAATCAAAAGGGATGAACTTCGATCTGCAGATGAAGTCAGTTTAACCACTTCCCAACCTCCTATTGCATATATACTGCGGCAGGTCAGCTCTATTGCATGAAAGATGTACCTGTATGTCATTTCGTGCAACAGACAGCGGAGGGGCACGTGCTGATTGGCCAGAGGAGGAGCCAATCAGCGGGTCCGGAAGTCGCGATGTCCGCTGATCGTTCCCCAGAGCCGAGGAGATCTGCTATGTAAACAAGACAGATCACCGTTCTGAAAGGGGAGAACACAGAGATCTTGTGTTCCTGCCAAATAGGAACACAACTTCCCCCCAGTGAATTCATCCCCCACACAGTTAAGCATCAACTAGGGACACACTTAACCCTTTGACTTTGATCGCCCCTGGTGTTAACCCCTTCCCTGCCAGTGTCATTAGTACAGTGACCGTGCATATTTTTATCACTATAACGTCGTCACTGGTTCCCAAAAAAAGTGTCAGTCGGGTGACTGATTCGTCTGCCGCAATCCTGCTAAAAATGGTCGATTGCTGCCATTACTAGTGAAAAAATAAAAATGAGAAAAAAAAATAAAAGCCATAAAATATCCCATAGTTTGTATACGGGATAACTTTTGCGCAAACCAATCAATACACACTTATTGGGATTTTTTTACCAAAAATATGTAGCAGAATACATATTGGTCTAAATTGATGAAGAAATTAGATTTTTTTTACTGGATATGTTTTATAGCAAAAAGTAAAAAAATATATATTTTTTTAAATTGTCGCAATAATTTGCTTCTAGCACAAAAGAAGAAAGAAAAAAAAAAAACATGCAGAGGTGAATAAATACCACCATAAAAAAGCTCTATTTGTGGGAAAAAAAACATTTTATTTGGGTACAGCGTGGCACGATCGGGCAACTGTCAATTAAAGCGACGCAGTGCCGTACCACGAAAAATGGCCTGGGTCGTGAAGGGGGTAAAACCTTCCGGGGCTGAAGTAGTTAAAGCAACCTGTCAAGTAAAAAATTAATTTTGTTTTTTTTTTCTTTTTTTTTTTTTTTATTAAATGTTCCTCTGTTTAACCCCTTATTAACCCTCAATTTACTCTAATCAGTCTTAATTAGCTCATTCTTCTTCTCCAGTATCACTACTCTTTTACGAGTAACGATACTGGAGAAGGAGAAAAAAAATCCTCATTCTCCTTCTCCAGTATCGTTACTCGTAAAAAAGAGTACTGATATTGGAGAAGAAGAATAAGGAGCTAATGAAGGCTGATTAGAGTAATTTAAGGGTTAATAAGGGGTTAAACAGAGGAACATTTAATAAAAATTAAACAAAAAAAAAACCACCCCCCCACACAAATCGGTGCATCCCTAAAATAAAAATAAATATATATATATATATATATATATATATATATATATATATATATATATATATATATATATATATATGCAAGCACAGTCCGCCTCCACATTTCTGTAGGTGCCGGTTTACTGTAACACACAATGAGGATACATTCAGCAAGTGGAGTGGAAACTTTCAGAGACCTCTTCTTGGTCTCGCACTGCTGGAGCAGAATGAATGGACAGCCTGTTTGTATTGTCTCTTCCAATATCGCAGTCACAGACCCAGATCATCGGTGAAATCCATCTGTGCGAGTTGGCCGCAGTTCACATGCCATCTCTCCGCACTCACCATACACTGTACAGGGCACACCACTGCCAGAGGGCTATGCTGCATACAAGAGGTCAGAAGTCAGTGTGCGCTTATTATCGCTCTGCATACTTCACATAACACAGATCACTGAGGGCTTATTCACATCACATCTGCTTTATCGCATGGATTTGCAGACTCAACACAAACGCACATAGGAAACAATTGTTTTCTGTGTGCCCTGTTTACACCAGAACACTGCACTAATACACAGCACCTCTGCATTTTTTATGCAACCCACCGTATGGCACCGCATGCATCGAGTGGCAAAGTTCTGCAGTGCATAAACTTGAATGAAAGGACGCATCAAAGTTAAGAAACCAAAACAGCGTAATGTATCACAATGGCTCTCACTGCCTCTACACAACACCACAGTCCCGGTTCACATAGGTGCGATGCGGGAACACTGCGAGTTCCCACATCGCACCCGACTCGCAAGGCAGTTCACACTGCCATATGCGAACTGCTGGGAGTGTCAATACAATGGTAATGACACCATTTCAGTTTGCATATCGCACTGCGAACTGTCAGTTCGCACATGAATCGGATCGCATGGGTCTGCAGTAACTGGCGTTCTTCTGCACTGGATATCAATACCAGTCACCACTAGGGCACATGGAAACCAATTGTTCTCTATGTGCCCGGGTGCAGTGAAATGCAGCCCAGGGGTGCGGTAAAATGTTGCGTTATAAATCGCAGGCACTGCACAGCAGCACAACGCACTGCACTACTGTGCACCTCACTGCAGCCCAAAAACTGACAGCTGCTCACACGCTAAAAAAAAGGAGTGTTTAGCATGCAGGCAGTGTGAACGGGCCCCAATGTGCATAATAAAAGCAATCCGAATTTTAATTTGCACAGAAAAAAATAATGATGTATTTGAGAGGACACAAAGTTGTGTAGTGCACTTAGAGCCCATTCACACCATTACGCATTACTGCAATGCACAGTAACATGCGTTAAGAATATTGGTGTGTAGCGGTGTCGTTTATTCTGAATGGCCCTTCAGCGCCCCCTGCATTGCAGTGCCATTGCACTACCATGCATTGTGGCTGAAAATGCTACATGCACAATTTTTGGTCCATTGTGGTGCGTTATGCAGCGCATTCAAATAAACAGGTGGCTCTAATGCAGTGCGCATTACTGCATGTAAACATGCGTACCTTTAATGAACTGCAGTGGACCACACTGGTGTAAATGAGCAGTTAGCAAATAGGAATGGGGGGTGCCGATACCGAGTATTTTCATCAGTACTTGTAAAAACGCTCCGATACCCGAAATAGATACTTTTGGGGTGCGATTTGAGCCCATACAAAATGAATGGGCTCAAATTGCAAAGAATTGCATGCGATTTGAACAGGAATGCGGTGCAATTCCTGCCTGAATTACATGTAGTTTCCTGCATCGCTTGTGCGAACCCAGGCTGGTCACAGGGATTTCAGCCTGCGTTCACACAGGAGCGGTGGGGGGGGGGATAATCGCACCACATTCCTGTTCAAATCGCATACAATTCTTTGCAGTCTGATTTGCTCCCATACATACATACATACATACATACATCACACTGCAAAAAGTATCAGTACTGGATATGGGCGAATACTTGACTGAAAGTATCGGTACTTACCGGCAAAATATCGGTGCAACCCTAGTGCCAGGAAATTGTTCCAGGATGCATGGGAAGACCATGCAGAATACAAATGATTATTGAAAATAACAGCCCGCCAACAAAATACTACTTGTGCAGCATCCCTCCATAAAGAATAAGAACACATAGGGGGGAATTTACCAAGACGGGAGCAGCTGTGCATAGTAACCAATCAGCTTCTAGGTTTCATTTTCAAAACTCAACTGGTCAAGCTGAAGGTAGAAGCCGATTGGCTGCCCCATATCGTTTGTTCAGTCTTAGTAAAGCCCCCCCCCCAACCCCATAGTGATCACACCCAGCATTATGGAGGATATGACATTGTATGTAAACAGGACATAGTGCCGACAATAAAAGCAGAATTAAATTAAGTGATTGTATAAATGACACGACCAATTACTCCACATTGAGTTTCACAAACAGGAAACAAACCAGATACAAATTTAATTTACATGTGTGAACACATTAGGACTGACTGTCTTGCTGAACTCAGGTCACCTGGCAGCTACCTAGAGAAGGAGAACCGTCAGGTCCTCAGGAAATGCGAAGAATGTCCACTTGACCTCCGGAAGATTTAGTCGCATCCTACAGCAAAAGCCATGGTCCACAGAGAGCCTCCAAAGCATCAGAGGGATCTCATTGTTAAAAGGTATCAGTCAGGAGAAGGGTACAAAAGAATTTCCAAGGCATTAGATATACCATGGAACACAGTGAAGACCGTCATCATCAAGTGGAGAAAATATGGCACAACAGTTACATTACCAAGAACTGGACGTCCCTCCAAAATTGATGAAAAGACGAGAAGAAAACTTTTCAGGGAGGCTGCCAAGAGGCCTACATCAACATTAAAGGAGCTGCAGGAATATCTGGCAAGTACTGGCTGTGTGGTACATGTGACAACAAACACCACACTTAATCTTCCGTTTTAGGGATCAGGTACACACACCAGAAGCCCAAACCCAGTAGCTGTGCTTATTTGCACCAAATGTACCAAGCACAGTAACCACTGAGTTCAATTTATACTCAGCAGACTTAAGAAAAATCTATGTGTGCCCCCGTACTAGAGACTTACGTACTTCACTTCCTGTGCCTATGACACGACAAAGTAAAAACCTGTCACAAACCTGGACAATGTGGAAATACGGGACATTTAGGAAACAGAGATCACAGGTCAATTGGCTTCAGTATAAAATCACACAAATAGGAAACATAAGGGTAATACAAAAGACACTGAATTTCAAAAGAGCCAACTTCCCTAAACTACGAACCTTGCCAGAAGATATAAATTGAGATAAAATCTTAGGAACAAAGAGCACGGAGGAGAGATGGGTTCGCTTTAAGAGCATATTAAATAAGGGCATTAGCCAGTGCATCCCATTGGGTAATAAATTTAAAAGAGCGAACAAAAGTCCTGGATGGCTTAACACCAATGTTAAAAAGCATATAAGAGCAAAAGAGAAGGCCTTCAAAAAATACAGGGTTGAGGGATCATCATCAGCATTCAGACTTTTTTTAAAGAATGCAACAAGAAATGTAAGGGTGCAAATAGGGCGGCTAATATAGGACACAAAAGACACATAGCGGAGGAGAGCAAAAAGAACAAATCCCAAGAAATTCTTTAAGTATGTAAACAGTAAAAAAGGGAGGACAGACCATATTGGCCCCATAAAGAATGAGTAAGGACATCTGGTTACCAAGGAAGGAGAGATGGCGAAGGTATTGAATTTATTCTTCTTCTCAGTCTTCACGAGGGAATCGGGGGGCTTTAGTAAAACAAAACTGCAGTGTTTATCCTCAAGACACAACACAGGAAGCACCTCCATGGTTAACAGAGGACATAATTAGAATTAGACTTGGGAAACTGAACATTAATAAATCACCGGGACTAGATGGATTGCACCCGAGGGTACTTAGGGAACTCAGTTAAGTAATTGCCAGACCGTTGTTCCTAATTTTTACTGACAGTCTACTGACTGGAATGGTACCAGCTGACTGGCTTTTCTCCAATGCAGCACCAATATTTAAAAAGGGCCCAAAATATATCCCTGAGAATTACAGACCAGTTAGCCTAACATCAATAGTATGCAAACTCTTGGAGGGGATGATAAGGGACTATATACAAGATTTTAGTAATGAAAATGGTATCATTAGCAGTAATCCGCATGGATTCATAAAGAATTGTTTTTGCCAAACCAATCTATTAACCTTCTACGAGGAGGTGAGCTGCCATCTAGATAAAGGAAGGCTTGTAGACGTGGTGTATCTGGATTTTGCAAAAGCATTTGACACAGTTCCCCATAAACGTTTACTGTACAAAATAAGGTCCGTTGGCATGGACCATAGGGTGAGTACATGGATTGAAAACTGGCTACAAGGGCGAGTTCAGAGGGTGGTGATAAATGGGCAATACTCGGAATGGTCAGGGGTGGGTAGTGGGGTCCCCCAGGGTTCTGTGCTGGGACCAATCCTATTTAATTTGTTCATAAACGACCTGGAGGATGGGATAAACAGTTCAATCTCTGTATTTGAAGACGATACTAAGCTAAGCAGGGCAATAACTTCTCCACAGGATGTGGAAACCTTGCAAAAAGATCTAAACAAATTAATGGGGTGGGCATCTACATGGCAAATGAGGTTAAATGTAGAAAAATGTAAAATAATGCATTTGGGTGGCAAAAATATGAATGCAATCTATACACTGGGGGGAGAACCTCTGGGGGAATCCAGGATCGAAAAGGACCTGGAGGTCCTAGTAGATGATAGGCTCAGCAATGGCATGCAATGCCAAGCTGCTGCTAACAAAGCAAACAGAATATTGGCATGCATCATAAAGGGGATCAACTCCAGAGATAAAACGATAATTCTCCTGCTCTACAAGACTCTGGTCCGGCCGCACCTGGAGTATGCTGTCCAGTTCTGGGCACCAGTCCTCAGGAAGGATGTCCTGGAAATGGAGCGAGTACAAAGAAGGGCAACAAAGCTAATAAAGGGTCTGGAGGATCTTAGTTATGAGGAAAGGTTGCGAGCACTGAACTTATTCTCTCTGGAGAAGAGACGCTTGAGAGGGGATATGATTTCAAATTTATAAATACCATACTGGTGACCCCACAATAGGAATAAAACTTTTTTGCAGAAGGAAGTTTAACAAGACTCGTGGCCACTCATTAAAATTAGAAGAAAAGAGGTTTAACCTTAACCACTTCCAGACCGCCCACCGTCGTTATACGTCCGTAATTTGAAGAGGAATATTGTTGTTATGGCAGCAGCTAGCTGCCATAATCCTGGTATCCTCTTCAGCGAACAATCTGCTTCAAGATAAAAAAGTGGTCTCTGCGGCGGATTCGCTGTGAGATCGCTTTAATCGGCGGCGGGAGAGGCCCGTCCCCCCCTCCCTTCGCGCTCTGGTGCCCTCCGCCGCTTACCGGAGCCCTCAGCAGTGGCGGAGGCGATCGGATCCTTTCCCTAGCCTGACATGGAGACAAGTGAGGGGAAGATGGCCTCCACCCATCTCCATATCATTGCAGGGCGGAAGCGACGTCAAAACATCACTTCCGCCCATAGCTCTTAAAAAGGGCCTTTTTTTTTTTTGTTTTTTTTTGTTTTTTTTTTAAATGACAATTTTTGCATTTTAGTGTAAATATGAAATCTGGGGTCTTTTTAACCCCAGATCTCATATTTAGGGAGGTCCTGTCATGCTTTTTTTCTATTACAGGGGATGTTTACATTTCTTGTAATAGGAATAAAAGTGACACATTTTTTTAAAAGAACAGTGTACAAATAAAAAAAGGTAAAATAAATAACGAGCTCACATGCAGAAGCGAACGCACACATGAGTAGCGCCCGCATATGAAAACGGTGTTCAAACCACACATGTGAGGTATCGCCGCGATCAGTAGTGCGAGAATAATAATCTCTAGTCCTAGACCTCTTCTAACTCAAAACATGCAACCTGTATAAATTTTTAAAAATGTCGCCTATGGAGATTTTTAAGGGTAAAAGTTTGTCGCCATTTTGAAGCGTGACATGTTGGGTATCAATTTACTCGACGTAACATTATCTTTCACAATATTAAAAAACAAAAAAAACAAAAAAACAAAAACTGGGCTAACTTTACTGTCGTCTTAATTTTTAATGCAAAAAAGTGTATTTTTTCCAAAAAAAGTGAGCTTGCAAGACCACTGCGCAAATACTGTGTGACAGAAAGTATTACAATGACCGCCATTTTATTCTCTAGGGTGTTAGAAAAAAAAAAAAAAAATTGTATAATGTGTTGTGGAAATTTTAATTCAACCTCACCTACTATGCAACTATGTAATTCCCAATACTCAGGATATGATGAAAGAGGTTATCCGCAATAAAAATACGGATTTCAAAATAATTATTACATGCAAAACATATAGACCGGTATCTCTTCCATGAAGCTCTCCACTCCTCCTCTGAACTTCCTGCAAGAAACTGGAGCACTGGCAGAATAGGAGGGAGGAAGGAAACAAGAGCTGACACTCGTATGAAAAGACCTCTATTCAGAGGGCTCCGAGTCCTAAGGATTCGGTGAATGAATGGCGAATGGAATGCTCTTCTATTACCCCGGCACTAATGCAGAGTGCAATCCCCCATAGCAATCGTCTACCATTCATACTTCTATGATGTGACTATAGTAAGGTCAGACCTATTCCTATGACCTTCTGCACGTGGCTTTATTAGATAAGGCAATCAATACCAGCAGGAGATTATTTGGCGTGTCACCGGGTGTAAATGACCCCGGATACAGCGACATTCAGCATTTCAGGGCGAGCCTATAGCTACATCACTAGATATTCATATAGTGTGTGGGTGTGACTCTACTGTGTAAAATATGGTGTCTGCTTTGTTAGAAGACATTAGGATGAAATTCTATAGTCAAGCCAGGTGGGGCTTGACTATAGCACGCAAGACCGTGTAGATGGCTTAAATCTGCATAGCCAGCTATTGCAGTCTGATAGCCAAAACTTGCGGCTGTCAGAATACCCAATGCCTGCCATCTGATTGGAGTTTACTCAAATTTTGAAGGGATGGGAACCCCAAAACGCACTGACTGTTACAAAATAAAGACTATACAAGCTGGTTTTGGAGCTTCCATCCTTTCAAAACGTTAGTGTTTTCAGGGGTTCAGTAGGACCCCACAGCCTCTGGTGAGCAGCCTCTAGGAACGTAAACCACCCATCACATTATAAAAACGCATCTCCATAAGGTTCAGCACTCCAACACCACAATGATGGCCATCTGACTGGAGGCAGGAGCCGCCCGAATTTTCTGCTTTGGCAGGTTTGTGGGTTCCGATCTTCAGCCACTTTGATTGGCTGGGCCAGGATTTACGCAATTCCCTGTACATTGCAAACAAAGCAGAATAGTCGCGCTAATCAAAGTGAAAAAAAGAATGTTATATGCAAAGATGATAGTGGTCTATAACGTAGCAATGAATAAGACAATAAATTAGGTAAAAAAAAAAAGTGTTATTGAGTGAAAAAAAAAGAGAATTCTGAAGAATACATATGAGCAGAAGTCCACGTGATATATATAAAAAAAAATAAAAAAGAAGTTAAGTCCAGCAAGATAATTATATCCAAATGGTTCCACCACCAAGATGCATGCAGATCCTCCTGCGACAGTCACACTGTTAGTGGAGACTCTTACCAGATAATGTGGACCTCCTATTCCTAGAGAGGTCACATGCGCATGCAGGTATACCTCTGCAGGGTAAGATAATCCACCACACCTCTGGAGTTAGCTGTAGATCAAAGAGATTCCTCCAGGATAACCAGCTTGCATCTGGGGGTCTCGATCAGGCCAATATCACGGGGAATATAGGTAAAAGTGAAGGCTCCAATAGTGTGATAAAGTCTTAAAACCTTTTATTGATAAAAGCCAGAAGGGTACTTACAAAACATAAAAATATAAAGAGCGTTGTATAAGTTTGTTTGTCGGCAAACAAGATTCAAATCACCCGCACTTCAGGGGTCATGTGGGTCGTAATTACATCAGCGCGTAGCTCCGTCCGACATGTTTCGTCATACGTGACATCTTCGTGGGGCCTTATATCACATGGGTTTGTCGCTGTTTTTTTTTTTTTTTTTTTAATTTAATTTTGTGTTTTTTTAGCGCGGTATACCACCTGGTCTTGATTTACATTGCAAACAAGCAGGTAAGAATACTTAAATGCAGGAGAGACATAGTATGCTTCTTTTACATTAAAGGAGAATGTACAGCCAAAGCTAGTTTGGCTGTATTTCACCTGTGGATTGTTCTGCACTCCTGTGCCCACTGTTGGCAGACGTCAAAGAGCCAGTCCAGGCTGGACCTAGATCATGACAATAAAGTCAAGATACGCCCACATGCTTGAACCAGCACCCTGGCTCAGCCTCTTAGCATGCCGCCCGCTCCTGCCCCCTCCACAGTCCAGAGCTCCAGTGATCGTCACCAGCTCTCTGCTCAGGGAACTGTGAGAACCGAGTGATCGGCGATGTTTGATCGATTGGTTCTCTGCCTTAGAGCTGGCGGGGGACATATGCAGCATCTACCTAGGTAAGTATGAATCTGCAAAAAAAAAAAAAAGGGGAAAGTTCCATGTCCCATGTTCACATTAGGGACGGGTTTGAAATCGTGCGAGTTCAGCTGAACTCGCACAATTTCCAACCGACATTTCAGTCCGATTTCCAGAGCGAGTGCAGGAACTACTTTTGGGAATTGGTGTGGCGCCGCAAAGTCAGCGCCTCACCAAATAACCGCCGATCTGACATGTCAAATCGCATGTCAAATTGACCCAATGTGAACATGGGCTTAAAAAAAAAAAAAAAAAAAAAAAGAAGAAAAAAAAACATTGGTTATATTGCAGTTTGCCATTCCTTAGATGTGATGGCTGCATTCGTTTTCTATTTTAGACTCTTTCTTCTATTTTCATCTGGTGATCCAGCCAACAAGTCTGTTTTTCAAAAAAAACACTCTGTCCAGCAGAATGTATCAGTTTGGCTCCCTTCACACTGGGGCGGTTTTCAGGCGCTTTAGTGCTAGAAATAGCCTCTGCAAAGCGCCTCCCATTTATTGCAGTGTGACTTTTCACACTGGGGCAGTGTGCTTGCGGGATGCTATGAAAAGTCCTGCAAGCAGCATCTTTGGGGCGGTTTGGGAGCGATGTACTTAGCGCTCCCAAAATGCCCTGCCTATTGGAATGAATGGGCAGCGATTTGAAAGCGCCGCAAAACAGGAGTTTTTACCCTCTTTTTGGGGTAAAAACCCGCCCTGCTAGAGAAGAAAAAGTGGCGCTAAAGCTAAAAACGAGCAGCGCTAACAGCCGGCAATGCCAGTGTGAAAGTCTAGCAGGGACAAGACAAACCATTTAACTCTGACAGTGGTGCCTACAATGATCAGTTTTTCAGCAAAAATAAAAAAAAAATAAAAAATAAAAGTAAACTACTAATCAAGTATTAGCTGGAGTTTGGCCTCAATGTGCTAGTATCTAAATCTGCTAGTACATCCAACACTCCCCTTCCCCCAGACTTAATGCTGCTGTCCAAAAGGTGCCCCCGATGCTCCTTAATCCAGATTGGGGGCACTCTAATACAGGAGGGGTGTTAGTGGCCAGATCACCAAGTGAAAACAGAGGGGAAAAAAAGCCTAAAAAAGAAAAAACAAACGCAGCCACCACATCTAAATGATTGGTAAGCTTCAATATTTGACATTTTTTAGTTTGGTCTTTAATACCGGTTTCAGTACAATGTGATCATGTATGAGAAGTTATCTATGTGATCTCACAATAAAATAGGCTTGTGGGTGTGCTGATGACACCTCTCCTCCATGGAACTCGCAATCACACCAGGATATCATCATTAATGAAAAGCATTGAAGCAGGAGGATCACCATGACAGCCAGGCAGATAGCATCTTCTCTTCGTTTAATAAGACTCCATTTAATCATGGTGAGATGGGCGAGATACTATAGAATTCAGGTCGGATCCCAACAATCGCCTTCTCTCTAAAGTATTTCAAGTATTCTCATTAAAACCCAGCAGCAGCCAATACAACAGGTCAGCCATGACCTCACCCCCCAGCAAGCCCGGCATTTCCCAGACACAAGTGACGGAAGACGATAAAACAAAGACAGGGGGCGCAGGACGGGAACTGGGCCAGCTTTGTGCTACTTTACAATACAGCCCAGGGCTTCAAGAGAGCGGCTGAGGAACTAAAAGCCCCAGCATGCCATAGGACTTATTTTTGAACTGGAGGTTAAAGTGGAACTAAAAGTAAAAAATAATAATAATAATAATAATAATAATAATAATAATATTGCAGAAGAGTCATTCATAAAGACAAGCATGCGCAGGTCAGGGTAGGTTCTAGGTGCTAGGGAGATGCAAGGTCTGGTTCACACTATGGTGGGTATTGCAACTGTTCCTGCACCCAAAATGCACTGCTCTTTAAAGTTCCCCCTCCCTTCCTGACCAGGCCATTTTTTTTGCGATACGGCACTGTGTCGTTTTGACTGACAATCGCACGACGCCGTACCCAGATAAAATGTATGGGGTGTCCCCCCCCCACAAATAGAGCTTTCTTTTGGTGGATAGAGATATATATATATATATATATATATATAATTTATTGGATATTTTTTTTTTTTTACAGTAGATTATATATATATAATATATATATATATATATATATATAATATATATATATATAAAAAAAACTTTAAATCTACTGTAAAACATATCCAATAAATAAAAAATAAAAAAATCTAATTTCTTCATCAATTTAGGCCAATATGTATTCTGCTACATATTCTTGGTAAAAAAAAAAATATATATATATATACCAATTAGCGTATATTGATTGGTTTGCGCAAAAATTAATCGCATCTAGAAATTTTGGGATATTTTTATGGCATTTTTATTATTACTAGTATTGGCGGCGATCAGCGATTTTTTTTTTAGCGGGACTGCGACATTGCAAAACAAAAACAATATTTTTTACTTTCTGCTATAAAACAAAACATATCCAACATATCCAACAAAAAAAAATAAAAGTCTTTATAACTTTAGGCCAATATGTATTCTGATACATATTTTTCGTAAACCCCCCCCCCCCCCAAAAAAAATTCCGATAGACGTATATTGATTGGTTTGCGCAAATGTTTTAGTGTCTACAAACTATGGGATAGATTTATGGACTTTATTTTTACTAGTAATGGCGGCAATCAGCTATTTGTAGCGGGACTGCGACATTGCGGCGGACTAAACCGGACATTAAGTGACACTTTTTGGGGGACCAGTGACACCAATAAAGTGATCAGTGTTAAAAAAAAAAAAAAAAAAAAAAAAAAAAAAAAAGCACAGTCACTGTATAAATGACACTGGCAGAGAAGGGGTTAACATCAGGGGCGATCAAAAGGGTTAAGTGAGCTCCTAGGGGGTGCTTGCTAACTGTGTGTGGGGGAGTGGATGCACTAGAGGAAAACAGATCTTTGTTTCTGCTTAGCAGAAAACACAAGATCTCCATTTTTCTTACTGACAGAACGGCGATCTGCTTTGTTTACATAGACCGCTATTCTGCCTCTCCTCAGAACAATCGGACCCGTTGCCGGACCCACTGATTGGCTCCCGCCGTGTCCAATCACAGCAGAAGTGGGGCTCTAGCGGCGCCTGCATGTGATCCAAATCTCGTGCACAAAATCACGTACAGGTACGTGATTTTGCGCAGCAGCCGGGCTGCTCTGCCCCAGTATATATGCGGTGGGTGGTCCGGAAGCGGTTAAAGTGGTTGTAAACCCCAGTCATGGGGGAAAAAAAAAAAAAAAAAAGAGAGAAGAGCTAAATAAAAAAACAAAAGCTCATTCACACCTAGGCCTTTCCGGATCGTGGGCGGAAATGCCACAAAAACGCGGGACACGTTTGCGATCCTGTTACTTCTTAATGGCACCCCAATCACGGTACGATTTTGCCGCAATTGTCGCCAAACAGATCGCGGCAAAAATCACCAAAGTTGTGGGATGCCCGTCGCCCAAAAGAGGTTCCGGAACTTTGCATGCAGGCGGTTTCATTTTTTTTTATTACTATTATTATATAAAACTTTCTTACACTGCCCCTTTAATTTTTTTTGTATTAACTTTAACTGGCGTTTCTTTGGGGTATGGGTCATGCACAGGGCAGTCCGTTCAAGTGAACAAGCAATAACACTCAAAAAAAAAAAAAAACCCAAAACACACGCACGCGAGCAGGAACGCACATTCCCGCTACGCTCGGGTTCCAACCCATTCTTAGAGAGATTTCCCTTCACTTCCTGTCACAACAGGAAGTGGGAGGAGATCTTGCCATAATAAAAGGAATTCCCCTCCTCCACGCTTTCATTCTTTTTATCCGATCAAAGCAATCAGATCAGAAAACAAAATAGCCGCAACACCCCTTCCAATCGATTAGACTCTGCTTTGATCTAACTCGATCGGCCCGGGGCGGAATGTTTTCGAATCATTTTGCATCGATTGGCAGCACTGAGATACTTTGTTTATGAATACAAACATATCTTTATTGATCAGATTACATGGAGGAAAAATAAGAGATCTGATCACAAATGACAACTGTATCTTAACTATTGACTGAAACCCACTTCCCCCCATGTGTGGCTTATCGATCAATTTTTCTTTTCGGAAGAGATCGATCGGTGAGGACACTGAAGTGTGTATGGCCACCATTAAACAGTAACCATGAGAACAAATGTTCTCGTTGTTCCTGAGATAATGACATGGTTTCCCTCAATGGTGATCTGTTGTAATAAAGCGGACATACACTTTGAGGCCTCTCGCAGTTGGACGGCTGAGCCTGTTCAATATAAATGCCGAGTCTTTCCTCCCTAAGGGAGGCCCAAGTGTGGAGTACAGCCTCCCAGCGACACAAATGGCTGCGTGCCATTTACACTTGTGATTTGGGAATGGTAAAAAAAATAAAACACACAACACAGGCAGTTGAGCCATGTTTTTACCGCCACCCCCCCAAACTGCTTAATGCAACCAAATGGGGTTGTATACTCGCTGTAGCTTCAATACTTTGCATCACGGCAAAAGCGTTGCCCCCTCCGGTCGCTGAACGCAACCCATTCACGTGAACGGGACTGCGTCCAATGTGCACAATCGCAGCGTGGTGTTGCAGGCTTCTTGTGACATTTCGCTTTGTCTCCGCCCATGTGGGCCGGCTCACACTGCTGGGATGCCACACATCGCATTACTGTGCAGATCACATGCGATGCAAATTCAGTCATACAAACCGTATGACTGAATTCGCACCCCCGCCCCCATTGGTCCGCACCAGAATCAGATCCCACACGATCCGATTCCTGTCCGAATTCACAGTTTGCACTGCGATCCGCTCTGGGGGCGTCATTACCTTTGTATCGACACCCGCAGCGGTTCTCAGAGGGCTGTGAGAACCACTGGCGATTCACGTGCGATGCGGGAACCCTCACTGGATTTGCAGAGTTTCCCGCATCGCACCGGTGTGAACCAAGCCTTAATGCCCTCCGAAAAGTGATCCACTGCAAATCACTCTTCAGGCTGGGTTCACACCTATGCGAACGTGATACCAGAGCGGGTTCCCGCATCGCATGTCACTGGCAGGCGGTTCACACTGCCCTCCGCACACCGCTGTGGGTGTCAAGAGAAAGTTAATCCCACCCCCAGATCAGGTCGCAGAGCGAACTGTCTAATGGTACAGGAATCAGATCGCATATGTGTGAACACCCATGAGATCCAAATCCAGTGCGGAACAAACAAAAAAAAAAGTTTGTATGGCTGAATTTGCAACGCACAGACATCGCATGTGATAGCACCACATTGTCTGTGCAGATCACATGCGATGTCTATGCGTTTTGTGGTATGTATGATGTCTATGTGGTGCGAATCACATGCGGCGTTACTGTTCGCACCAATGTGAACCCAATTCTGATTTAAATAAACCGTAACTCTGAACGTGAGGGTCTTGTCAATCGCTCCCACACACCCACCGCTGCTCAGTGGGGAAAGGCAAGTCCTGGCTGCTCGTGGTGATGGCAAAACCGAACCGCCTGCTTTGCCAGGTCACATTTTACCTAAAAAGCCAATCAATCATTTAAAGCGACTAAAATGATCAAACTCAACAAGAACGACCCTCTATTCAATCCATCTAGCGAACTTTCTACCGATTTCGATTTTTATTAAATCGATGGATGGGACGAATATCTGCACGTGTGCGATGAAACGATCGTTCTTAGAGATTATTGGATTTCCTGTCCATATCGTATGTGTTGCATTCTTCGATAATTTCATAGATGATGAATTACTAGTTTGCGATCGCTTGTACCAGGATCAATATATGGATGGCCACCATAAGGAGTTGAAAGTCTAGGTGTTGGGGGCCCGGGGCCCTCCCCGCCCCCCCATAACTGGCACCTTGTGTGATCACGCTGTTGAACTTGACTCTATACAATGTATCTCTTTGTATGTGTGTGTGTAAATTATATATATATATATATATATATATATATATATATATATATATATATATATATATATATATATACACACACACACACATATACATACATACATACAAAGAGATACATTGTATAGAGTCAAGTTCAACAGTGTGATATAGATATATACATAGATCTCCCCCCTCTCTCTGAGCCCCTCCAGTCCCGGGCTGGTGGGATCAATCTACTGGGATCGCTCTACCTGTGATCCTCGATCGGCCTGGAAATAGTCGTCTCCAGGAACCGATCTATTAACAATGGAGAAGTTTTTGGCGATGAATGCAGACTGAACTTTCCTCCCCCCCCCCAGCCTGGTAATGGAGGACTCCTCTAAGGATCACTTACCTTGTCCAGCTCACCTTTAGGTCATCCTGAGCCTCCCGCCTGTCCTCTGTACTGAGGATCACATGGGAGCTCTGGAGAGCAGAGACTGGGAAGGTGGAGGAGCTCAGCACACCCGCCCTGCTATCAGGAACTGGGAGGAAACCAGCTGGGACTGCCCCAGGTCCTAAAGCTTGACTCATACAGCGAGATCAGCACTGCGAGTCGTAGACAATCCTCCGCACCTTCATAAATCTAAGGGCGGCCTTACATTATACAACTTTCCTTTCGATTTACCAAAACCATATAATAGGAGGTCCGACCTAAACACTTTGAGGGCCAGTTCACACCACATGCAGTCCTGTGTGTTTTTTCTTTCTGCAACAAAAACGCATGGAAAGTAGGCTGTATGCTTTTCAATGGCATAGTTCACACCAGTGCTTGCAGTTCCAGTGCGTTCCAGAAAAAAAAAAGTAGAAAAAAGTAGACTGTACTGGAACGCTGTAAAAAGCATCAAAAACACACTGGAACACACATGTCCTTATTTAGGGCCAGTTCACACCATAGAAACGCAGTTCGGATACGTTCCAGATGCTTTTCTGCATGCATAGTTTTGATGCGTTCCAGTGCGTTTTTTATGGGTTCCAGATGCAGTCAAGTGCATCCCCCCCCCTTTTCTTTTTATCCTTAAATAAGGACATGTGTGTTCCAATGCATTTTTGGTGCGTTACAGTGCGTTTTTGATGCGTTTTACGGCGTTCCAGTGCAGGAAAAATGCAGCATGTTCTACTTTTTAATTTCTGGAACTGGAACACGCTGGAACCGCAAACACTGGTGTGAACTATGCCATTGAAAACCATATAACCTACTTTCCATGCGTTTTTGAAGCAGAAAAAAAACGCACTGGACTGCATGTGGTGTGAACTAGCCCTTAAGGTTAAGAAAAAAGAGGGGAAAAAAAATGCACTGGACTGCATCAAAAATGCACTGGAACGCATTAAAAAAGCGCATGTAGAAAAGCATCAGGAACGCATCCGGACTGCGTTTCTATGGTGTGAACTGGCCCTAAAAACGCGCATGCAGAAACGTATCCGGAACGGATATGGAGTGCGTTTTTTATGGGGTGAACTGGCCCATAGGGCACCATAGAAACGCAGTCAGGATGCGTTCCAGATGCCTTTCTGCATTCATGTTTTTGGCACGTTCCAGTGCGTTTTTGATGCGTTTTTGATGCGGAAGGGAGTTTAACAAGACTCATGGCCATTCACTAAAATTAGAAGAAAAGAGGTTTAACCTTAAACTACTGCAAGGGTCTCAAACTGGCGGCCCTCCAGCTGTTGCAAAACTACGAGTCCCATCATGCCTCTGCCTGTGGGAGTCAGGCTTGTAACTGTCAACCTTGCAATGCCTCATTGGACTTGTAGTTTCACAACAGCTGGAGGGCCGCCAGTTTGAGACCTCTGAGTCGTAGAGGGTTCTTTACTGTAAGAGCGGCAAGGATGTGGAATTCCCTTCCACAGGCGGTGGTCTCAGCGGGGAGCATCGATAAGATCAAGAAACTATTAGATAAGCACCTGAACGACCGCAACATACAGGGATATACAATGTAACACTGACACATAATCACACACATAGGTTGGATTTGATGGACTTGTGTCTTTTTTCAACCTCACCTACTATGTAACTATATAAGGTCATCACAGAGGACAAGGGGGCACTCTTTACGTCTAGTGGAAATAAGATTTCATCTCCAAATACGGAAAGGCTTCTTCACAGTTCTGCCCCATACACAAGATCGCACATTCCGACAACAAAATCCATGGATTTTTTTCCGACGGATGTTGGCTCAAACTTGTCTTGCATACACACGGTCACACAAAGTTGGTAGAAAATTCCGAACGTCAAGAACGCGGTGACGTACAACACATACGACGAGCCGAGAAAATGAAGTTCAATAGCCAGTGCGGCTCTTCTGCTTGATTCCGGGCATGCGTGGCACTTTGTGCGTCGGAATTGTGTACACACGATCGGAATTTGCGCAAACGGATTTTGTTGTCAGAAAATTTGAGAACCAGATCTCAAATTTTGTACGACGGAAATTCCGATGGAAACTGTCTGATGGAGCCTACACACGGTCGGAATTTCTGACAACAAGCTCACATCGAACATTTTACATCGGTAAGTCCGACCGTGTGTACGCGGCATAAGAGCTGTGAAAATGAGTCCCTCCAGAGGTGGTTCTGGCCAGCTCAGTAGATTGCTTTAAAAAAAGCCTGGATTCTTTCCTAAATGTACAGAATATAACTGGATACTAACATTTATAGGTAAAGTTGATCCAGAGAACATCCGATTGCCTCTCGGGGGATCAGAAGGTATTTTTCCCCTGCTGTAGCAAATTGGATCATGCTTTGCTGGGTTTTTTCTCCTTCCTCTGGATCAACTGTGGGTATAGGATTGTGTATATGGGATTTTTTTTTTTTTTTATTCCTTGAGCTAGATGGACTTGTGTCTTTTATCAACCTGACTAACTATGTAACAATGCGAGGCTCAGTGTGCACAAACGTGGACGGGCAGGGAGAAGCAGTTAAAGCGGGGTTCCACCCAAATTTTGAACATTATCTCTATGCATTCTCTTCCTTGCCTAGATGCTGACATGCTGTGTAAAAAAATTTAAATCGCCGTAATTACCTTTTTTTTTTCTAATCTTCTTAGCACTTCCTGGTTTTCCTCCCATGGGAGTAGGCGTGTTTCTAGCCTCTCCCAGACCTCCCACAGTCCCCTGGGAGCTAGTCTCAGGCTTCCCAGCATGCATTGTGCAACAGCGTCATCACAACATCTTGGTGAATGCTGGGAGCACAGCATTCACCGCATCCAGGAAATACATGCTTGTGGGCTTCAAATGCCCACAATGAAGATGGAAACCGCCTGCAGTGAATTTTATAAGTTATTCTTTACAACGAAATCGGACACAGGCGGACTGATTACACAGAACATGTGAGTAGATAATCATGAGAAGAAAAGTTTGTGAATGAACTCCAAAAAAAAAAAAAACGATATAGGTGGACCACCGCTTTAAGCTGGATACACACTAGAGGTCGACCGATATGGGTTTTTCTCTGGCCGATGCCGATGCCGATATTTACAAATCGCGGTGGCCGATGGCCGATATGTGATGCCGATTTTTTTGGGCCGATATATTAGGCCGATTTTTTTTTTTTTTTACCTTCATCTCATAAAATCTAACAGTTAGACCCCTTTCACAATGGGGCGTTTTTCAGGCGCTTTTGGGCTAAAAATAGCACCTGTAAAGTGCCTGTCAAACGGCTCCCCTGCAGTCTCAGTGTGATATCCCGAGTGCTTTCACACTGAGGCGATGTGCTGGCAGGATATTAAAAAAAGTCCTGCAAGCAGCATCTTTGGAGCAGTGTATACCACCACTCCTGCCCATTGAAATGAATGCGCACCGCTGTTGAATCGCCTGCAAAGCGTTTCGGCAGCAGCGCTTCAGGGGTGCATTTAACCCCTTCCTCGGCCGCTAGCTGGGTTATAAGCGACCTGCTAGCAGCCGAATAGCGCCGCTAAAATGACGGTAAAGAGCCGCTAAAACTAGCAGTCTTTTACCGTCAACGCATGCCCGCTCCAGTGTGAAAGCAACCTTCAGTGATACGGAAATTTTTTTACATTTAAACATTTATTAAACAAAACAAACCTCCAATCAGTTCACTTGTATGTAGAATTTAGATAAAAAAAATATAAAAAAAACCTCTCTTAAATATTAAATACACAAAAACAGGTAATCAAAACTTCTGGATGAAAAAAAATGGGCTAACTTTACTGCTTAGTTTTTTTTTTAATTTATTAGTGTTTTTTTTTTTTTTAAATTACATTTGAAAGACCGCTGCGCAAATACCGTGTGACATAAAATATTGCAACAACCGCTATTTTATTCCCTAGGGTCTCTGCTAAAAAAAATATATATAATGTTTGTTGGTTCCAAGTGATTTTCTAGCAGAAAATACAGGATTTTTACTTGTAAGCAACAAATGTCAGAAAAGATTTAGTCTTTAAATGGTTAAACTGAGAACTTCTACACACGGAATTTAGTTCATTCAGAAGTGTAAACATTGTATCCTTCAGGTTCTTTTTATCAGATTTGGCAGGCTGCCCAGAGAGGGGGAGAAGTCGCTTCACACAGACAACTGCACTGACTTCTATTACAGAAGTCTTTTGCAAGTCGCGCTGAAGCTATATCGGCTTTTTTATCAGCACAATCGGCCGATGCCGATTAAGTAAAAAACACCAAATATCGGCCGATATATCGGCCGGCCGATATATCGGTCGACCTCTAATACACACTATACAATTTCCCTTAGATTTTTCCCTTTATGCCCCGTATACACAAGATCGGACTTTCCGACAACAAAACCGTGGAATTTTTGTTCGAAGGTTGTTGGCTCCAACTTGTCTTGCATACACACGGTCACACAAATGTTGGCCAACAATTACGAACGTGGGAACGCGGTGACGTACAAGACGTAAGACGAGCCGAGAAAAAGGAAGTTCAATAGCTAGTGTGCCACCCTTTGGGCTCCTTCTGCTTGATTCCGAGCATGCGTGAACTTTTGTGCAACGGACTTGTGTACACACGATCGGAAAGTTCGACAACAAAATCTGTCGGCGGAAGATTTGAGAACCTGCTAGCCAACATTTGTTGGCGGAACGTCTGACAACAAATGTTCGATGGAGCATACACATGGTCGGACTTTCCACCAACAAGCTCACATCCAACATTTGTTGTCGGAAGATCCGATCGTATGTACGGGGAATAAGGTTTACCAAAACCATATATAAGGTCAAGCCCTAAACACTTTTTCGGCTTTGTTCGGGTCTCCGGACAGCCTGCGGACGTGCCGGCTGTTCGCTCGGGCCTCCCGGTGGGACTGGAGAGCTCTGGCGATCCGAGGAAGGTGGTGGTGGTGGTGGGGGGACGTTTGTAATAACAGCCGAATGGCTGATTAGCCTCATCGGTTGTTATTATTACAAGGAAGCCGAACATCGGCTCTAAACAAACAGTACAACTCCTTGAAGCTGAAGGCTGCATATTTGCATTACGTCGGTGTCAAGGGATTGATTATCGATCGTCTTAGTTTTTAATACGAGTTCTGTAATTTTTCAGGTTGTCAGTAAAAAATGTGCTCTGTCTGTAATTTTTTAAATGTTTTGTCAGTAAAAAATGCCGCAGGAGGTTGGCAACCCTGCTGCAAAGTAATTTGATCAGTTTGTAACTTTACAATTGTAGCGGTACCCTCTTGAGGGCTGCTGAGTGTTGTAGTCTGTCTCTCACCATGTCCAGCCAGGCACACAGTTCACCCTCAGGCAGAAAACCAGGCTTTAACTTTGGCTTTTATTTTATTGAGGGATATTAACCACTTGGCATCCGCGCTATGGCCGAATGACGGCGGCAGCGCGGACCTGAATTCCCAGGAGGCCGTCATATGACGGCCTCCCCTGTGCACGCGGTCTGCTCGCGCCCTGCAGGGCGCGCGCTGAGCTCGCTGTGATCACCGAGTCACTGAGACTCGGGTGATCACCGATCTGAGGAAGGGGCCGGTCCCGGCCCCTTACCATGTGATCAGCTGTCAGCCAATGACAGCTGATCACATGATGTAAACAAAAGATCGGTAATCATTTTTTTTTCTACTCACGCTGACAGTGTGAGTAGAAAAAAAAGCCGATCATCGGCTCAGATGTGAGGGACATTGGTCCCGAAGTGGAAGAGGCACATCTGCCTCATCAGTGCCACCTAATAGTGCCACCTAACACTGCTCACAGTGCCACCTAACAGTGCCCACAGTGCCACCTAACAGTGCCCACAGTGCCGCCACCTAACAGTGCCCACAGTGCTACCTAACAGTGCCCACAGTGCCACCTAACAGTGCCACCTAACAGTGCCCACAAGTGCAACCTATCAATGCCCACAAGTGCCACCTATCAATGCCCACAAGTGCCACCTATCAATGCCCACAAGTGCCAGCTATCAATGCCCACCAGTAGTGCCAATCAGTGCCACCTAGCAGTGCTGCCTATCAGTGTAACTGATCAGTGCCCATCACTGCCGCCTCAGCAGCGTACATCAATGAAGGAGAAAAATTACCTGTTTTAAATTTTTTATAACAAAATATAAAAAAATTAAAAAATTAAAAAAAAAAAAATTTAGTTTTTTTAACAAAAAGTAAAAACTGCAGAGGTGATCAAATACCACCAAAAGAAAGCTCTATTTGTGGTGAAAAAATGATAAAAATTTCATATGGGTACAGTGTTGTATGACCGCACAATTGTCATTCAAAGTGCGTCAGCGCTGAAAGCTGAAAATTGGTCTGGATAGGAGGGGGGTTTAAGTGCCCAGTAAGAAAGTGGTTAAACTTGGATGGGGTAAGGGAGTACGGGATGCCCACTTGATTGAAGCACAATATACACGGGACTCAACCTATATACACCTCCGGTATATACTGTACACCTCCACACTTCAGCCCCAGCACAACTCTTGCTTGCAGACTATCTCTCCTTAACACCTCCAGCACATCACTTGCTTGCACTTCCCGAACCAGCTAGCACTGATTTGCAAGCCTGACACTGGCTTAGCCAGGCCTAAAGTGAATGCCTTTTGCAGGCAGGGACCGCCGGCCCCTTTGGTGTAGCAAAAAATTTAGAAAGTCCCAGTGCTAGCTGTCCACGTGGCTACTGAGCCCAGTACCACATCTTCAGGCACTGCCAGCCCTCCTGGCTGCAGCTGCCTCTCTCCACTGCCCATGCCACCACTGTCCACTCCTCTGACTCTGCACCCATCCCAGACTGCAATCTCCCAGTCCTCTCAGGCGTGCCTCCTCAGTCCTTCCCGACTGTGTGACACTCACCAGCCCTACGACCTGTTGTTCCTCCCTGAAGACTTTGCCTGGCAGTGCTCTCCTGCGGTCCTCTCCTTGCTCCTGTGCCACCTGTCCAGGACACCTCCATGTGCATAGCTCCCAACTGTCCCTGATTTGGATGGACTGTCCCTGATTTGGAGCAATGTCCCTCTGTCCCTCTTTCCTCCACATTTGTCCCTCATTTTGGTCTGATCCATATAGTTGTATATAAAATTCACTTTTTATCTTTCAAAAAGTGTTTCCCAGCACTAAACCTTTCATCCAATTTCTAAATTGCTGCATTTGTAAATTTCAAAAGCCAATATAAAGGAATAGGAGTGGTTAAAAAGCACTTGTGGGTTTAAACTAATCATTTTTTGTATAATTCTCCTTTAAGGGGGCGTGACAGGGGGTGTGTCCTATGCCTATATACTTTTGATAATAGGTGTCCCTCGTTCTCATCTCAAAAAGTTGAGAGGTATGCATGTGTCATTAGAAGGGCCCTGTCCGCACCCAAGCCCAGGCCCAAGGGCCCCCCCAGGCTGGAGAGCTCCCTCAAAGGCCCCGACAGCCTTACACTCCATCTTCAGCTTCCACCCCAACAACTCCTCCCCCACTGGGCTGACCCTGCGGATTTAAGAAGGCCTGCCCCCTGCCAATCCAGGTAGGGGATTGGTCAGGGCTCCCCAGAATACCCCAGGCAGCTCCACCTCTCCTCTACTCCTTCCTTTCCAGAAAACGCTAGAACATTCTAGAAAGTTGTGGGAGGTCTTGGTGATGCTGCCTGTGGGTCACCCAGCTCTGCTCCGAGTCACACCCAACCCAGTTTAAAACACACCCAGGCTTGGTCGCCAGCCAAGCCTGGAAATGTACCCACTCTACCAAAAAAACAACACTATCACTTCTAGCACACTAGAGGGTGCTACACAATAATGTAGTTAAAAAACAGATTGACTGAGAAGACAGAGGACATAGCCAGAGGTCCAAGATGGTTTGCAGTCCACATTGTTGGGATGTTTCTTTTGTGTGCAGCCTGTGAGTGGCATGGAAACCAATGCAGGGTGAGCGTGCGCATACGGCGTCCGGGGTGGGTACTAATGATACCCCACGGCATCCTTCCACATAGGGGGAAGAGCACCTTAGAGGTTGTGCTGTAGTGTCTCCTTTAGGGGGAGAGGACTGTGCGTGTAATGCCGCGTACACACGAGCGGAATGTCCGACAAAAAAAGTCAGACGGAAGCTTTTCATCATATATTCTGATCGTGTGTATGCCCCATCGGCCTTTTTTTTTTGAAAATTTTGACGGACCTAGAAATAGAACATGCTCTAAATATTTCCGACAGAACCAATTCCTATCAGGAAAACCGATCGTCTGTATGCTGTTCCGACAGACCAAAAACGACGCATGCTCTGAAGCAAGTACGAGACGGAAGCTATTGGCTACTGGCTATTGAACTTCCTTTTTCTAGTCCCGTCGTACGTGTTGTACGTCACTGTGTTCTGGACGATCGGACTTTGGTGTGATCGTGTGTATGCAAGACAGTTTCAGTGGATATTCCGTCGGAACTCTGTGAGAAAAACCTTCAGAGTTTATTCCGACGGGAAAACCGGTCGTGTGTACGCTGCATAAGAGCCACCTACTGCCAGAAGAGAGAGGCACAGTCCTTTCTGCCAAATTTCATCAAAGCTGAAACTAAACTTCGATCAATGATCTCATAAGGTGAACTTTTTTTCCTCTTATTTCGGCCCGATTCACACTTGTGCGACCTGAAAGTCACGTGACTTGAAGCAATGCCTGTATAATCCTGAGGTCTATGGACCTCAAGTCGCATCAAAGTCAAACCAAAGTAGTGCAGGGACTACTTTGAAGTCGCTGCAACTTGAAGTTGCACAGATATGAACGGTACTCATTGGAAATCATGGGGTACGACTTGTCATGCGACTTTACAGTCCCAAGTCGCAGGACAAGGCGCGCGAGCGCGAATGGGGCCCTAGGCCCCGTTCACGTTAGGCAACTTGAAATCACAACCAAATTGTGGCAAAACGCGTGCCGTGCATTGGGGTGCCATTATTCTGAATGGCACACCAAACGCAGTATGATTTTTCCCGTGACTGCCGCACAATACAAAATGTTTATTTAAAAAAGAGCAAGAAGCTCATTACACAAAAAGATGCATGATCTTCTTTTTGTACGACAAACATGCAATGGGCGGCCCTGTGTGCAACACGCATAATTATGTGAAAATCACACAGCAAAAATCATGAACGGGAATGCTCTTTCCTGCTATGTGATATTTATGGTCATTTTGTTTAATTGAGGGTTCTCCTGTGTTTTGTGTGTATTTGATGATTATTTGTGTACTGCTGCTTTAATTTACTTTACTTTTTTTAATTAAAAGTCGTTTTAAACCTTCAGCATTTTTTTTTTAGTTTAACACATTGAGCACAATAAAGGAAATATTCCTCAGTAAACTATATGCTGTTGGCGCTTGCTGTCTCACTGCTGCTTCCCTGAATGTCCGGTTTTCACAGGGAAGAGTAAACAGTGGACAGTGCAGTCTGCAGTCAGTATGTTAGCTTGGAGAAAAGGCAAGGAAGGAGGATCAGGGGAGTGCTTTGCCATCCTAGACTATGGGGCTGTGTGTTTCTATTGATGCACACAGTGTAGGAGACACAACTTTAGTCCCTGCATACAAGGGTGGCTCCATAGGACGCTCCAATGCGCAATAGCAGGAGATTGTGCCCGGCTCTCTATGGAGCCGGTTCACATATTTACAATGCGGTTCCGGTGCGTCTTTTGGTCCATTTCAGGTCTGAATTCAGCTGAAAATTCAGGCCAAAATTGGACCTGAAACGGTAAACGGGGACGCCCCGGACCCCGGCTGTGAGCCGCATGCGAAGATAGTTTGAACCCAGCCTGAAGATAAAGAAGCTGCATACTAAGTAAGTGATGAAATCAGCTGCTGAAAGTGTTTTAACCACTTGCCACCCGCCATATAGCAAAATGACGGTGGCAAAGTGGTTTCAATATCCTGATCGGACGCAACAATGGCGATCGTTGTTGACACACCGCAACTCCGATCTAGGTAAAGAGTCTCTGACGGAGACTCTTTACCATGTGATCAGCCTGTCCAATCACGGCTGATCACGATGTAAATAGGAAGAGCCGGTGATCGGCTTTTCCTCACTCGCGTCTGACCGACGCGAGTAGAGGAGAGCCAATTGGCTGCTCTCCTGACAGGGGGGGAGCTGTGCTGATTGTTTATCAGCACAGCCCCCACTCGGATCCCACCCAGGACCACCAGGTAAGCCGCCCAGGACCACCAGGATGGTCATCCACACTAGACCACCAGGTATGCCCCCTAGACCCCCAGGGAAATACCAATCTGTGCCCAGGCAGCTGCCAATCGTTGCCCACTCCATTGCCTACCACTGCCAGTGCCACCAGGGATGCCTATCAGTGCCACGTATCAGTGCCCATCAGTGCCACGTATCAGTGCCGCCTATCAGTGCCCATCAGTGCCACCCATAAGAGCCCATCTTTGCAGCCTTTCAGTGCCCATCAGTGTTGCCTATCAGTGCCCATCAGTGCCACCCATGAGTGTCCATCAGTGCCACCTATCAATGCCCATCAGTGCTGCATATCAGTGCCGCATATCAGTGGCCATTGTCAGTGCCCGCTCATTGGTGCCACCTCATCGGTGCCGCCTTATCAGTGCCCAAGAGAAAACTTACTTATTTACAAAAATTTTTAACAGAAACAAAAGCAAAACTTTTATTTTTTTCAAAGTTTTCGGTCTTTTTTTATTTGTTTAGCAAAAAATAAAAACCGCAGAGGTGATCAAATACCACCAAAAGAAAGCTCTATTTGTGGGAACAAAATGATAAAAATTTAGTTTGGGTACAGTGTAGCATGACCGCGCAATTGTCATTCAAACTGCGACAGCGATGAAAATTGGTCTGGGCGGGAAGGTGTATAAGTGCCCTGTATTGAAGTGGTTAAAAAAACAAAAAAACAGAGGGCTTAAAGCAAAGTTCCACCCATGAGTCCCCACTTCCGGGAGACCGGGCTGCGGCAAAGTATGTCAGCAGCTTGGCCCCCCTCCTTCTCCCTCCTTCCCTACTGCTGGGCCAGTGAGAGAGCACAGCACGCTTCACGCATGCGCAGTAGGGACCCAGCCGCGAAGCCGAAAGGCTACACTGCCGGTGTTCTGATAAAATGTCGAACCCGGCAGAATATCCATCCACGTCACTTCCTGTGATGAAGAATCAGCTGTTGCAGAAAACAACACGCACTGCGCACCACGTCATCTGCACACATGCACAGCGCGTTATCGCTGACGTCAGGACACTGCATGTCAAATTCGTCGACCGATGGCCATCTTGCTACACCCCGCACTCAGCCGTACTGAGCCTGCAGTCAGAAGGCGGCAGCGGACATCTTTTTACACCCACCGAAGTCTTGCATTCCACACTTATTTTTAGCACTAAACTGAGCTTATATAGTGAAATACCCTATTTTCAAATCCGTCACACTCTTTTCATGTTGAATTTTAATAGCAGCGGTGTTCTGTCAGATTAGCAAACCCGCCAGATCTGCAGAATTTCCGCTGCTTTTAAAATTCAACATCAAAACAGTGTCACGGACTTCTAAATACTGTTTTTCACGATATAAGCTGAGTTTACTGTTAAAAATAAGTGTGGAATGCAAGACTTGGGTTGGTGGAAAAAGATGTCCGCTTCCGCCTTAGGCTCTAGTGTAGCAAGATGGCCGTCAGTCAACGAATTTGACATGCAGTGTCCTGATGTCAGCGATGACGCACTGCGCATGCGCAGATGCTGCGGTGCGCATACGCAGCGCGCATACCTCCCAACAGTCCCGGATTGAGCGGGACTTTCTCGCATTTACAAGTTTGTCCCGATGTGCAGGGGCTTTGTCCCGCATTATTCTGTTGCCTTCTAGCTCAATAGGACCTGCAGCACTGTGCACATTCAGAACAGCCAGGGATTGGTGAGCAAGACGGCTGGGTGTGCACGGTGCAGCCCCCATGAGAGACTGCAGCTGTCAGATCTGAGCTGTGATGTCAGGTGTGGGCGGGACTGCTACCCAAACCCCGCCCCCTCTGTCAAGCAACCACTGCATAGGGAGAGAGGCATTTGTACTTCAAGGTCCCTCAAAAATTCTTTAAGCACCCCCAAAATGTTTCGTTAGTATTTGCAGATGTTACTTTTATTTTTTTTATTATTTATTTATTTTTTTTTTTATGTCATTGCCTGCATATCCTCTATTGCTGCCTGGAAACTGGGGACTATTTTTTTTTTCTTGTGGAGGGATACAGCAGCCTGGCCGCATAACCCGATGATCTTTACTTAGACCCAGCAAGAAGATTTCAGAGGCGGATTGATATACAATATCTCTTCTGCCTCCTCAGCCAATGGGAAATACTGTACCCGGCCTGCCTTCTTTGACTTCTAAGAAGAGGAGATGTCGGCAGCTGCATTGAAGGGGGAGAGAGAGGAGAGAACACAGCCTGCTATGGGGACACAGTGTAAGAAGCAGATTCCTCATCCCCAGCACTGACAACACAGTGACTTGTATTACCCTGAACTGCTGCCAGCATGGAGCTCCACAGAAAAAAATCCTTCATCCATTCCCTCCAGGCTTGTATACTGACACCAGCAAGACCTGTGATAAAGATTGACTGTGGGGCATACAGAACACAGACAGCCTGCATTACTTTCTGCCAGCACAAGTCATATGGTACTTCCAGAGACTCTGATAGGGAGAAAATAATCTGGGATGTCCGAGTGTTCTGTCCATCCATCCATTCATCATCTTTAACATAAAATGTTGCTGGTGTCACAATACAAGAAGAATGTATTGAAATATGACACGATATTGTCTGGTTGCATTCTACTAAACCAATGTTTACCACACTTTAGTAACAACGTGTACACAGTGCCCTCCTGACCCCTCCCGACCCCTCCCCTGTGTACATAGTGCCCTCCTGACCCCTCCCCTGTGTACATAGTGCCCTCCTGACCCCTCCCCTGTGTACATAGTGCCCTCCTGACCCCTCCCCTGTGTACATAGTGCCCTCCCGATCCCTCCACTGTGTACGCAGTGCCCCCCCCCGATCCCTCTATTGTGTACATAGTGCCCTCCTGATCCCTCCCCTGTGTACGCAGTGCCCTCCCGATCCCTCCATTGTGTACATAGTGCCCTCCTGATCCCTCCCCTGTGTACGCAGTGCCCTCCCGATCCCTCCACTGTGTACATAGTGCCCTCCCGATCCCTCCACTGTGTACACAGTGCCCTCCCGATCCCTCCACTGTGTACGCAGTGCCCTCCCGATCCCTCCACTGTGTACGCAGTGCCCTCCCGATCCCTCCACTGTGTACGCAGTGCCCTCCCGATCCCTCCATTGTGTACGCAGTGCCCTCCCGATCCCTCCACTGTGTACGCAGTGCCCTCCCGATCCCTCCACTGTGTATGCAGTGCCCTCCCGATACCTCCACTGTGTACGCAGTGCCCTCCCGATCCCTCCACTGTGTACGCAGTGCCCTCCCGATCCCTGCACTGTGTACGCAGTGCCCTCCCGATCCCTCCACTGTGTACGCAGTGCCCTCCCGATCCCTCCACTGTGTACGCAGTGCCCTCCCGATCCCTCCATTGTGTATGCAGTGCCCTCCCGATCCCTCCACTGTGTACATAGTGCCCTCCTGACCCCTCCACTGTGTACATAGTGCCCTCCCTATCCCTCCACTGTGTACGCAGTGCCCTCCTGATCCCTCCACTGTGTACATAGTGCCCTCCCGATCCCTCCACTGTGTACGCAGTGCCCTCCCGATCCCTCCACTGTGTACGCAGTGCCCTCCTGATCCCTCCACTGTGTACGCAGTGCCCTCCCGATCCCTCCCCTGTGTACGCAGTGCCCTCCCGATCCCTCCATTGTGTACATAGTGCCCTCCTGATCCCTCCACTGTGTACACAGTGCCCTCCTGATCCCTCCCCTGTGTACGCAGTGCCCTCCTGATCCCTCCATTGTGTACATAGTGCCCTCCTGATCCTTCCACTGTGTACACAGTGCCCTCCCGATCCCTTCACTGTGTACATAGTGCCCTCCTGATCCCTCCACTGTGTACACAGTGCCCTCCTGATCTCTCCCCTGTGTACGCAGTACCCTCCCGATCCCCCCACTGTGTACATAGTGCCCTCCCGATCCCTCCACTGTGTACGCAGTGCCCTCCCGATCCCTCCACTGTGTACGCAGTGCCCTCCCGATCCCTCCACTGTGTACATAGTGCACTACTCATGATCTCTGCATTGTGTGCATAGTGTACTCCTGAACCCTGCAACCTGTACATAGCACATTTCTGAACTCTGTACGTAATGGACTCCTTCTGCACTTTGTGTAACGCACACTTCCATTGTTCATGCAAAACCATTTGTAATGGAAGCTCTTCATTCTTCTTGAGTGTCCCTCATTCTGAAGTTCAAAAGTTGTGAGGTATGGCAGAGAGTGTCGTTTTCTGCATCAGCTGATTCTATGTCACAGGAAGTGACATGGTTTGATAAGCGCTGCGTAAACTGTCAGCGCTATATAAATCCTGTATAATAATATAATAATATTCTGCCGGGTTCGACATTTTGTCAGAACACCGGGTTTCCTTACCAGCAATGGCGGCTGCAGCACCCGACCAGCCGATGTAGACATCGGCTGCGGTGCTGACATCACTGGACTCCAGGACAGGTAAGTGTCCTAATGTTAAAAGTCAGCAGCTGCAGTATGTGTAGCTGCTGACTTTTAATTTTTAAAGGGGCGGGCGGAACTCCTCTTTAATATCAATTTAAGGTGGCAATGCGTGGTCCTGCTGGCACCACCAAAATTGCTGGTCAAACAGTGACTGCGTCCAATCAGCAGATATTCTGACAGCTGTGGGTGCAATGGCTGTCTGAATAAAATAATCGGCAGGGGAGATTCCTCCATCAATGCTGTTTAGTGTGAAATCTAAGCATGTATGCAGGGCTACCGTTAGGAATCATGGGTCCCTGTGCAGGCTACCTGACAGGCCTTGCTGGGCAAAAGCAAGGGGTGGGGCCAGCACAAAACTAATGGACGGCACCCCCCCCCCCGACTCATCCACGGTCTAAGTTGAACCCAGGCCTTTCTGCTGACACAATAAGGCCTGGTATTGGCCCCTTATCAGCGGCCCTGTGTGTATGACTAGCCTGACTGGCATTATGCTTGTTGAGTATTTCATGGGTATAGGTGGCACCAGCTCCACCATGAAGCTAAGGTGTGACCGAACCTGGCCATTGCCCCTCAATGTTGTTTGTCTATTACCAGCCAGCATGACAAGGACACCTTGTGGAAGCCTTATGCCCTGTACACACGCGGTCTTGCCTACACATGGTCAAATCCAGGGGCGGACTGACCATTCGGGCACTCGGTCACTTGCATGCCACTAAGGGGCCCCATCAGGGTTGCCAGCCTCAATAAAACCAGGGACAGTATGTAAAAATCAGTGTTTTTTTAAAAAAATCCCAAGATTATAGCTGCCCCGCCTCTCCAGTACCTTTTCAGTGTGTGTATGTGTATACTGTGTGTGTATATTGTGTGTCTGTGTGTGTATACTGTGTGTGTGTGTATATACTGTGTGGCCCCATAATCTCCTATTGCCTGGGGGCCCCCTAATCTTCTCCTATTGCCCAGGGGCCCCAAGAGTTGTCAGTCCGCCCCTGGTCAAACCAAAGTCCAACCAAAGTCCGACCATCAAGAACACGGTGACGTACAACACGTACAACTGGACTAGAAAAAGGAAGTTCAATAACCAGTAGCCAATAGCTTCCGTCTCGTACTTGCTTCAAAGCATATGCCGTTTTTGGTCCGTCGGAACAGCATACAGACGAGCGGTTTTCCCGATAGGAATTGGTTCCGTCGGAAATATTTAGAACATATTCTATTTCTAGGTCTGTCAGAATTTTCGAAAAAAAAGACCAATGAGGCCTACACACGAATATCGGAATAGACGATGAAAAGCTTGTGTTGGACTTTTTCTGTCGGACATTCCGCTCGTGTGTATGCGGCATTAGGTTCACCAACTGTCCCTATTGGCAGATCCTTCTTTATTTGCAATAAGATCTCAGCTTGGAATCCCCGGATTATGAAATCCATCAATAGTGGAGTCAATGCCAAACTTCTACTGAAGCTTCACCCACTGAGAGGAAGATTCTCTTTTGTTTTATGGCAAAGGGTCAGTCAGCCTAATCTGGTTATTCAGTTTATAGTAGATGCTGGTGAGTTCAACCATCAATGGTTTCTTCTGTCACTCCAGGACTCTACTCCTTGATCTTGATTGTTCTTGAGTTCCCATGCCGACATACCTGCTGTGACCATTATAAGGTGTTCCTGTTCTACCCCCTGGATTTTGTTTAATTTATACTATATATAGACAGCAGGAGCCGAAACATACAAAGGTGGATGGTAACACCTAAAACTCCAAGAAGAACAGGAACACAATCAGAGCTCACTGTTGGAATTTCCTATCAATAGCCATACCAAAATTTTAGTTTTGGATGGACATGACCTTTAAGTTATTAGCTGATGATGTGCTAAATTCCAGCCCAATACTTTATTTATGTGGGAACATTGGCAACCCCCAAACTGGCTGGTATTCAGCATATCAGAACAACGGGTCCAATCTGGCCGGCTTACAGCACCCATTTTCAAAAGAGGCTGACCTTCATGATATGGGGTTGGGTTGTAGGTAATAAGGGAGGGTTGAGGTTTCCATCCGAACTCCAACCAAATATTGAAAGATAAAATAACAAAATTAGCTTTAGCTGCACTATTTATCTTTGACTGAGATTGTGCCCTTTTTTTTCTCCCACTAGATGTCCTCAGTCTGCATAATTCAACCCATTCCCAGCTCAGGTTGTCCTGGACCCACCCTCAGCCTGTGACTGGACAGTGAAAGGAGAAGCAGTACAGTGATAAGCTCATTTTTCTGTTACTCTGCTGTCTGCTCCTATCAGCGTGCTTCTTGCCCACACATGAACTGATTGGCACCTTGTGCTATTTCTTCCTTTCACACTTCAGCCCTGCTGTACAGGGAGGTTGGTACTAGGTCACATTTAGGTACTTAAACTGCTTGCATTTAAAAATACATTCATTATGTATTTATTATTGCAGAGCTGCATTCATTTGTGTCTTTTATTTCTGCCTGGGTGTCAATGAATACAGGGGGCAACAAGAGGGCAACACCTATCTTCCAGCTTTCCGGTATATAACAGGTGCAGCTCTGCCATACAAATAAATGCAATAGAAGTCATCCCCGGCTACAGAGGAAGTCCTACATTCTACGCCTACAGGATATTTCCTCATTGTCCTGACACCTAGAATAATAGATTTACAATCGCTAAATAAACACAGCGGACTTTGTACTTTGTATTTGCGCAATTTTATTTGCTATAGCTACCTGCCAAAGTCGTGTATGTGATAATGAATGCACCTCAAACCACTATTAGGGCGTGCTTATTAAAGTAGATGTAAACCATACATTTTATTTGCAAAAGCTCTTTGTATTGAAAACAATCGACATGTTTTTTTTTGTTTTGTTTTGTAAAATACCGTTGTTCCTTTGTTGCATCTCAGGAAGTGTTTATGTATGTGTATATGTATATAGGTGAGTACACCTCTTACATTTATGTAAATATTTTATTCTATCTTTTCATGTGACAACACTGAAGAAATGACACTTTGCTACAATGTAAAGTAGTGAATTGTCAGCTTGTATAACAGTGTAAATTTGCTGTCCCCTCAAAATAACTCAACACACAGCTATTGATGTCTAAACCGCTGGCAACAAAAGTAAGTACACCCCTAAATGAAAATGTCAATATTTTGTGTGGCCACCATTATTTTTCAGCATTGCCTTAACCCTCTTGGACATGGAGTTCACCAGAGCTTCACAGGTTGTCACTGGAGTTCTCTTCCCCTCCTCCATGATGACAACACAGAGCTGCTGGATGTTAGAGACCTTGCGCTCCTCCACCTTCCGTTTGAGGATGTCCCACAGATGATCAATAGGATTTAGGTCTGGAGACATGCTTGGCCAGTCCATCACATTTACCCTCAGCTTCTTTAAGAAGGCAGTGGTCGTCTTGGATGTGTGTTTGGGGTCGTTATCATGTTGGAATACTGCCCTGCGGCCCAGTCTCTGAAGGGAGGGGATCATGCTCGGCTTCAGTATGTCACAGTACATGTTGGCATTCATGGTTCCCTCAATGATCTGTAGCTCCCCAGTGCCGGCAGCACTCATGCAGCCCCAGACCATGACACTCCCACTACCATGCCTGACTGTAGGCAATACACACTTGTCTTTGTTCTCCTCATCTGGTTGCCGCCACACACGCTTGTCACCATCTGAGCCAAATAAGTTTATCTTGGTCTCATCAGACCACAGGACATGGTTCCAGTAATAGATGTCCTTAGTCTGCTTGTCTTCAGCAAACTGTTTGCAGGCTTTCTTGTGCAATATCTTTAGAAGAGGCTTCCTTCTGGGATGACAGCCATGCAGACCAATTTGATGCAGTGTGTGGCGTATGGTCTGAGCACTGACAGGCTGACCCCCCACCCCTTCAACCTCTGCAGCAATGCTGGCAGCACTTATACGTCTATTTCCCAAAGACAACCTCTGGATATGACGCTGAGCATGTGCACTCAACTGCTTTGGTTGACCATGGCGAGGCCTGTTCTGAGTGGAAACTGTCCTGTTAAACCGCTGTATGGTCTTGGCCACCGTGCTGCAGCTCAGTTTCAGGGTCTTGGCAATCTTCTTATAGCCTAGGCCATCTTTATGTAGAGAAACAATTCTTTTTTTCAGATCCTCAGAGTTCTTTGCCATGAGGTTCCATGTTGAACCTCCAGTGACCAGTATGAGAGAGTGAGAGCGATGACACCAAATTTAACACACCTGCTCCCCATTCACACCTGAGACCTTGTGACACTAACAAGTCACATGACACCGGGGAGGGAAAATGGCTAATTGGGCCCAATGTGGACATTTTTCACTTAGGGGTGTACTCACTTTTGTTGTCGGCGGTTTAGACATTAATGGCTGTGTGTTGAGTTATTTTGAGGGGACAGCAAATTTACACTGTTATACAAGCTGTACACTCACTACTTTACATTGTAGCAAAGTGTCATTTCTTCAGTGTTGTCACATGAAAAGATATAAAAGAATGTTTACAAAAATGTGAGGGGTGTACTCACTTTTGTAAGATACTATATATATATATATAATATTGTCAATTGTCAAAAGTATTGGGACACCTGCCTTTACACACACATGAACTTTAATGGCATCCCAGTCTTAGTCCGTAGGGTTCAATATTGAGTTGGCCCACCCTTTGCAGCTATAACAGCTTCAACTCTTCTGAGAAGGCTGTCCACAAGGTTTAGGAATGTGTCTATGGGGATGTTTGACCATTCTTCCAGAAGCACATTTGTGAGGTCAGACACTGATGTGGACAAGAAGGCCTGGATCGCATTCTCCGCACTATTTCATCCTAAAGGTTTTCTATTGGGTTGAGCTCAGGACTCTGTGCAGGCCACTCAAGTTCCTCCACCCCAAACTCACTCATCCATGTCTTTTTGACCTTGCTTTGTGCACTGGTGCGCAGTCATGTTGGAACAGGAAGGGGCCATCCCCAAACTGTTCTCACAAAGTTGGAAGCATGAAATTGTCCAAAATGTCTTGGTATGCTGACGCCTTAGGAGCCAAGCCCAACCCCTGAAAAACAACCCCACACCATAATCCCCCCTCCACCAAATGATTTGGACCAGTGCACAAAGCAAGGGGTGGCGAATTTGGGGTGGAGGAACTTGACTGGCCTCAACCTGATAGAACCCCTTTGGGATGAATTAGAGCAGAGACTGCGAGTCAGGCCTTCTCATCCAACATCAGTGCCTGAAATCACACATGCACTTCTGGAAGAATGGTCAAACATTCCCATAGACACACTCCTAAACCTTGTGGACAACCTTCCCAGAAGAGTTGAAGCTGTTATTAGTTGCAAAGGGTGGGCCAACTTAATATTGAACCCTACGGACAAGGACTGGGATGCCATTAAAGTTCATGTGCTTGTGGCGCCCCAATACTTTTGACAATATAGTGTATTTATTGTACAGTGTATGTGCTTATAAATGCACAAATAATAAACATGAGTCCACTACTTAAAGGAACCAGTGCTGAGGAAGGATGGAGGCTGCCCTCGCTGACCTCCCTTTCTAGGAACACGGTTCTCATGCTGTTCTTGTAAATGAATAGTTCCATATTTCCTCACTCATTGACCAGGACATATATCCAGGTTAGAAGTTCTGATTTTCCTGATCTGTACCTGTTGGGGGTCGGTGTCTCAGGAAGTACTGATGGCGGAGACTGCCAGGCGACAAGCATTTCCTGAAGAAGGTTGAAGCCTTAGTATTTCAGTCTTGTTTTCCTTTGATTGAATATTCATGGTTGGAGAACAGAGTCCTGTGTATGATGTAGGTGTGTGTCTAAGACCCCCATACACACTATTAGATTTTCTGCAGATTTTTGTCTTCAGATTTATCAAAACCATATAATATGAGGTCAAACCTTAATGCCCCGTACACACGGTCGGATTTTCCGATGGAAAATGTCCGATCGGAGCGTGTTGTCGGAAATTCCGACCGTGTGTGGGCTCCATCGGACATTTTCCATCGGATTTTCCGACACACAAAGTTGGAGAGCAGGAGATAAAATTTTCCGACAACAAAATCCGTTGTCGGAAATTCCGATCGTGTGTATACAAATCCGACGGACAAAGTGCCACGCATGCTCAGAATAAATAAAGAGATGAAAGCTATTGGCCACTGCCCTGTTTATAGTCCCGACGTACGTGTTTTACGTCACCGCGTTTAGAACGATCGGATTTTCCGACAACTTTGTGTGACCGTGTGTATGCAAGACAAGTTTGAGCCAACATCCGTCGGAAAAAATCCTAGGATTTTGTTGTCGGAATGTCCGAACAAAGTCCGACCGTGTGTACGCCCTATAAGAGTTTCAATTTGTGTGCAATCAGGCAGGTCCTTGTACTACATGGTTTTGGTAAATCTGAAGACAAAAATCTGCAGAAAATCTAATGGTGTGTATGGGGTCTCATACAGCCTTTAATAATAACAACCTTTATTTCTGGACGAGTCACAGCAACTGCTCAACCTCAGCACCATGTGTCACCTGGCCTTACCCCTCCAGCAGGGGGCGCCATTATTATGTGTCACCCGGCCTTACCCCTCCAGCAGGGGGCGCCATTATTATGTGTCACCCGGCCTTACCCCTCCAGCAGGGGGTGCCATTATTCCATGACCCGGGAACACACACTGACAATGGATTTCATTTATTCTTTTTTTTATATATGAATTAAACAATGAAAGCGGTTTGGTGTGCAGAAAATGTCTATCAATCTGTTGTACAGATTTTCATTTCTCCAAGTTCTCTGTATCATTTGTCACCCAGACCTCGGCTCACTCATTTGCATTTTAGCAAGTTGGCTGCATTCCTTTTCTATTTTAATATTTTTTTCCCATTATGATGATCCCGCCAGTAACACACTTCATGCCCTAGAGCGGGGCCAGATTACAGCGCTTCAGACTTTGGAGGGCCTGTGGGAGTAGAAAATTTATTGGCATCAGTGGGAGTAAACAAGACCCCATCATTGGTGTCAGTGAGAGGAATAGTGCCCCATCATTGGTGTCAGTGAGAGGAATAGTGCCCCATCATTGGTGTCAGTTAAAGAAATAGTGCCCCATCATTGATGGTGTCAGTGAGAGGAATAGTGTCCCATCGTTGGTATTAGTGGGAGGAATACTACCCCATTATTATGTTAGTGGGAGGAATAGTGCCCTATCATTGGTGTCAGTGAGAGGAATAGTGCCCCATCATTGGTGTCAGTGGGATAAATAGTGCCCCATCATTGGTATCGGTGGTAGGAATAGTGCCCCATCATTGGTGTCAGTGGGAGGAATAGTGCCCCATCATTGGTGTCAGTGAGAGGAATAGTGCCCCATCATTGGTGTCAGTGGGAGGAATAGTGCCCCATCATTGGTATCGGTGGTAGGAATAGTGCCCCATCATTGATGTCAGTGGGAGGAATAGTGCCCCATCATTGTGTCAGTGAGAGGAATAGTGCCCCATCATTGGTGTCAGTGAGAGGAATAGTGCCCCATCACTGGTGTCAGTGAGAGGAATAGTGCCCCATCATTAGTGTCAGTGGGAGAAATAGTGCCCCATTATTGGTGTCAGTGAGAGGAATAGTGCCCCATCATTGGTGTCAGTGGGAGGAATAGTGCCCCATCATTGTGTCAGTGAGAGGAATAGTGCCCCATCATTGGTGTCAGTGGGAGGAATAGTGCCCCATCATTAGTGTCAGTGGGAGAAATAGTGCCCCATTATTGGTGTCAGCGAGAGGAATAGTGCCCCATCATTGGTGTCAGTGGATGGAATAGTGCCCCATCATTGGTGTCAGTGGATGGAATAGTGCCCCATCATTGGTGTCAGTGGATGGAATAGTGCCCCATCATTGGTGTCAGTGGATGGAATAGTGCCCCATCATTGGTGTCAGTGGATGGAATAGTGCCCCATCATTGGTGTCAGTGGATGGAATAGTGCCCCAATGGGCCAGATAAAGGCAAGTAAAAAGCCACATCTGTCCCTCAGGTCATAGTTTGGAGACCATCGTTCTAGGATGACAACACTCATTGATTCTCATAGTGCATCTATGGGGGGGTCAGCGTTGTCACGGTAGGATGACAGAACATCTCCCCCTCTTCTCTTCTCCATATCAGAGGGATGTGTTCTGTAGTCTGCAGAGAGATCTGGGAACAATGCTGATAACAGTGCAGACAGGAAGATATCAGCTTATGGCAGCATTCACAGGTACGATTTTCCACTTAACAAAAATGTAGAAATCCACATTTCCAATGTTATATTCAGAGCTGAACTCTTAGGCCCCTTTCACACTGGGATGGTTTGGAGTCGCTATTGCGCTAATAATATCGCCTGCAAACCGACCCGAAAGTGCAGCTGCTGTGTATCCAGTGTAAAAGCCCCGAGGGATTTCACACTGGAGCGATGCGCTGGTAGGACGGGAAAAAAGTCCTGCTAGCAGCATCTTCAGAGCCTTGAAGGAGTGGAGTGTATACCGCTCCTTTACCGCTCCTGTCCATTGAAATCATTGGGACAGCGTGGCTATACCACCGGCAAAGCGCCTCTGCAGAGGCGCTTTGCGGTGGTTTTTAACCCTTTCTCTGCCGAATACCGACGGTAAAGCGCCGCTTACAATAGCGGCACTTTACCTTCGACGCTGCCCCCCCCCCAGTGTGAAAGGGGCCTTAGTTTATATCGGCTAAAAGACATTCCAGGTGCATCAGAACTAAAGATGTGCAAAGTCTTCATTGTGCCCGAGTAGTGAAGCCCGTCTCCTGCCAGCATACTCTCTGGAAAAGCTGGAGCCCTTCAGTCAGAAGGAAATGTGAGATTTCCTGTTTGACGTGTTAACGGTCTGACCTCTGCAGAGAGACCACTGCTTCCATAGAAGAAAGCAAGGGTTCTTCTCTGTAGTGTAAGCAATGAAAACCCGTCAGGGGTTCCAGCCACCCCCTACTTTACTGACACAAAAATGTAGGATATTTACCATAGAGCCCCCGTCCATCTCTATGACCTTCGGAGGTCATGACGTCACTTCCCGCTCTGGCAGATGTAAACACTGGAATTTTTTTTTTTTTTTTTTTTGCTGGAAAAATCTATTTTTTTTTTATCTCAGGCTTTCCAGCATAGTGGAGAGATGGGGGACTCGTAGATGGCGGATCTCTCTGTCATGCTCTATTCCTATTACAAGGGATATTTACATTTCTTGTACTGTAAAACCACACATGTGAGGTATCGCTGCGATCGTTGGAGCGAGAACAATATTTGTAGCACTAAAAATACACCTCCTCTGTAACTCTTAACTGGTAACCTGTAAAAAAAATTAAAGCGTCGCCTATGCAGATTTTTATGTACCGTCATTTGTCGCCATTCCACGAGCGTGCGCAATATTAAAGCATGACATGTTAGGTATCTATTTACTCGCCATAACATCATCTTTCACATTATACAAAAGAATTGGGGTAAATATTTTGGTTTATTTATTTATTTATTTTTTCTTTATGAGTGTTATTTCCCCCCCCCAAAAAATCTCATATGAAAAAAAATTTCAATTAAAAAATTGGAACGACCGCCATTTTATTCCCTAGTGTCTCTGCTAAAAAAAAAAAAAAAAAAAATATATATATATATATATATTATATATATATATATATTTATATATATATATATATATATATATATATATATATATATATATATATATATATATATTTGGCGGTTCTGAGAAATGATGATTTTTACATGTAGGAAAGGAATACCAGAATTGGCTTGGGTGGCAAGTGGTTAACCTGTTGCTGCTAGACATGTGCACTGCCAAAAAATTTGTTGGGTTTTTTTTCTTTTCGTTTTTCAGGTCATTCATTAAATGACCCGAAAATAGCATAATGGCAATTCGTAAATTCGAAAAAGTGAAAATCCGAAAATAGGAAAGGAAAATCCGAAAATTTGAAAGAATAACTAACTAATAATAACTATTAAATCATTTGTATTGGAATTTCCTTTCAAATTTGGCTGTTTGAAATAACGAACGTAACAAAAACAAATTTATCCGAAGTTGTGAATTATCCGAAATAACGAATGCCGCATCTAAACATAACGAACGTAACAAATTAATAATAAATAATTACAATAATAATGATAATAAAAAAGTTTTTATTATTATTATTTATTATTATTAATTTGTTGCGTTCCATTCATTTAGATACGGCATTCGTTATTTCGGATAATTTGTAACTTTGAATAAATTCGTATTCGTTACGTTCACTAACAGCTACATTTGAAAGGAAATTCCAATACAAATAATTGAATAGTTAGTTATTATTTCAGATTTTCGAATTTAGAATTTCGGATTTACGAATTTGGGATTTACGAATTACGATTTTGCGAACACTCGAATTTGTGAATATTCAAATATTTTGAAAAATTTTGAAAAATTTAACGGGTTTTCGTTAATTCGGATATTTCCAAATTAACAAATTTGTTGAGATTCGTTAAAAACTGAATTCGGAACGAAACGAATTGCACATGTCTAGTTGCTGCCTGTGTAACACATATGTACGGCGGCAAAAGGGTGGGCCCTAATGCCCATACACCACACACGTATGCGTACACTGGGCGGCCAAAGTTTCTGTGTTGAGAGCGCGTTCACTGGGTGCTCCCAGCACAGAGAAGGAGCTGTCACAGACAGCTCTCAGCTCCCACTAACGCTGGGTAGCCAGAAGTCCTGTCTCCTGATCACTTTGACTGCTGGTCACATGACCCTTGATCCTTACTGCCCCACCAGGATTAAGAACTTATTAAAGGGATGCAGGAGGTAAGGGGGTTAAAGCGACCCTTTAAAAAAGAGCCCTGCGATAAAAGATCGATGCGACCTCTCCGGCAGGAGCTGGCTTGCACCTTCTGTTGGAAGAGCTACAGGCAGAATCTAAAGGCCCCTTTCACACTGGGGCGGTGGGGGCGTCGGCGGTACAACAGCGCTATTTTTAGCGCTGCTGTACTGTCGTTCTTGCAGCGGTATTCGCCCGCTAGCGGTGCGGTTTTACCCCCCCGCTGGCGGCCGAAAAAGGGTTAAAATCCCTCGTACAGCGCGGCTATAGCCGCGGTATTGCCACGGTATAGCCGCGCTGTCCCATTGATTTCAATGGGCAGGAGCGGGGAAGGAGCGGTGAATACACCGCTCTTTCCCCGCTCCAAAAAAGTGGTTTGCAGGACTTTTTTCACCGCCCTGCCTGCGCACCGCTTCAGTGTGAAAGCCCTCGGGCTTTCACACTGAACAAACAGCGGAGGCTGTTTAGGGGCGGTTTTCAGGCGGTATTTTTAGCACAATACCGCCTGAAAACCGCTCCAGTGTGAAAGGGGTCTTACACCCAGCAAGACGCATCCAATCGTGGGAGATCCAGCATTGGACACACCCAGAAGTGTCGAATGCAGAAAATTCTTCAGCAGCAAAGCGAAGTTCTGAGTCAGCGCCCACCAACGTGTTCTTCTTTTGCATTTTTTTTTTTTGAAGGGTATTATGGAAAAATATAAGGTGGACTGGGTTGCTTTAATTATCACTGTAGCAATATATGTTATACTGCAGTTCTGCATCAATATACGTGCCAGCAATCGTAAGCAAGGGAGCTGTGTGCATTCTCTGCTGCTTTTCCTTGTTTTATTCGGATCTGGAATTCATAATGTGGTTCAGCCATCACATACATAGGATTGCACAATAGCAGAACAGCAAGATCACACACACTGCTCATCAACTCTTGATCTTTAGCTCCATCTAGTGGCAATATTTTAAAATGGCAATCAGATGGGTTATAATATTTATATTGTGTGATTTTTTTTTTTTTTTCAGTACAAAGTAGACATAAACCGGCTCTAATTTGTAGAAAATCTGTGCTTGCCAATACCAATTCTTCCTATTTCAAAAGGGAAAGGCATATTCACCCTGGTTCTGAGGCCAAGCTTTACTTGATGATGATTACAACTGGTTGGGGCTGACAGATATCCCATCTCAAGGCGGTACAAAAAAATAATTTTGCAATGCTATTAAAAGACCAGTGCATCCAAAAGTGGTTTTAGGTATAGATGGAGCCTGGTAGACATGTTTACTGCTGAAAAATTTGTTTTAGTTTTCGTCTCATTCGTTTCTTTTTTATTCGATCTTCGGGTCATATGTTATGATCGCAATTCGTAAATTCATAAATTCTCGTAAATTCGAAAATAAAAAGGAAAATTCCAGAGAATAACTAACTAATAACTATTAAATTATAGGTATTGAAATTTCCTTTTACATTTGGCTGTTAGTGAACGTAACGAATAAGAATGTATCTGAAGTTATGAAATATCCGAAATAACGAATGCCGCTTCTAAACAAATGGAACGGTACAAATTTAATAAGAAATAATAACAATAAAAGTTATCCGAAATAATGAATGCCGCATCTAAACAAATGGAACAGAACAAATTAATAATAAATAATAATAAAAAGCTTTTATTATTATTATTATTGTTGTTTGTTATTATTAATTTGTTACATTCCATTCGTTTAGATACGGCATGTGTTATTTTGGATAATTCGTAACTTCAGATAAATTCGCATTCCCTACGTTCACTAACAGCCAAATTTGAAAGGAAATTCCAATACCTATAATTTAATACTTAGTAATAGTTAAGGTATTAATAGTTATTATTTCAGATTTTTTCGGGTTTTCTAAATATCAAATATTCGAATTTCCAAATATTTTTAAATATTTAGTTTTTGTTAATTTGGATATTTCCGAATGAACAAATTTGTCGAAATTCATTAAAAAACTAATTCGGAATGAAACAAATTGCACATGTCTAGAGCCTGGTGGGCTGAGCCTGTGTTCCTCTCCACCTAGAAGTTTTGGGTATTTCCGCCCACTTTTGTGTTCCAGCTCCTCCTGTCACATTCTCAATAAAATAGAATAAAACAAATACAAAACGAATCGGGTAATGGGAACTCTTATAATGACTGCGATGATTTGCAAAAACTGCCAAAAGAGTTTCCGATTTCCTTGCACCTTTACTCTGTGAACTCCCCAGAGCCGCCATGCATATGATTATTTGATTGGATTATTGCAGATGTCTGCAGACAACATGACCTCAAACTACAGAATGACCGGCTTCACCTATCAAAGATCTCCGCATGTATGAAGGGATACTTAGCGGTTCGCACGCCTGGTCTGCAGTATTGGGGTCCTTTGGTTCAAGTCCCGGTCAGTACACTGTCTGCATGGAGTGTGCATGTTCTCCCTGTGCTTTTGTGGGTTTCCTCCCACAATCCAAAGACATGCTGGTAGGTTAATTGGCTCCTGTCTAAATTGGACCCTATCATATTCTATTGAGCATGCCCAAGGTGGCTGCTTCATCATCTGTCTCAACAGCAGTTAAAGAGCATTGGGTTCCGGGGAGAAATGTGCTGTACATATACAAGAGAATGAACACCATGGCTGCCGATTTTCTTATTACAACACTAAGACCAATCAGGTAGCAGGGGCAGATCGGGGGGGCGCAACGGGGCAATTGCCCCCCCCCCGAAATTTGTGACAGGCAGACGGGTGGATCAGTCAGCGGGCCGGTGGGTGAGTGGGCGGATCAGTTAGCAGGCCGGCGGCCGGATCAGTTAGTGGGCCAGCAGGCGGATCAGTTAGCGGCCCGGCGTGTGAGCTGGCAGATCAGTTAGTGACCGGCGGGTGAGCGGGTAGACCAGTTAGCAGGCCGGCGGGCGGATCAGTCAGCGGGGTGGTGGGTGAGCGGGCAGAACAGTCAGCGGGCCGGGAGGTGAGCGGGCGGATTAGTTAGCAGGCCGGCGGGCGGATAAGTTAGCAGACCAGCGTGTGAGCTGGCAGATCAGTTGGCGGGCAGACCAGTTAGCAGGCCGGCGGGCGGATCAGTCAGCGGGGCGGTGGGTGAGCGGGCAGATCAGTCAGCGGGCCGGCAGGTGAGCGGGCGGATCAGTTAGCAGGCCGGCGGGCAGATCAGTTAGTAGCCCGGCGTGTGAGCTGGCAGATCAGTTAGCGGGCAGATCAGTCAGTGGCCGGCGGGTGAGCGAGCAGACCAGTTAGCGGGCCGGTGGGCTTATCAGTCAGCAGGGCGGTGGGTGAGCGGGCAGACCAGTTAGCGGGCCGGTGGGCTTATCAGTCAGCAGGGCGGTGGGTGAGCGGGCAGACCAGTTAGCGGGCCAGTGGGTGAGCTGGCAGATTAGTTAGCGGGCTGGTGGATCAGTCAGCGTGCCGGCAGGTAAGCGGCCGAACAGGCCAGTCGGCAGGTGTGTGCCCACCCTGCATCACCACTCTCCTGCCCTTGAGTTTGCATGTTCTCTCTGTGCCTGCGTGGGTTTCCTCCCACACTCCAAAGACATGCTGAGAGGTTAAAGTGAAGTTCCACCCACTTTTACAACTCTTCAGCATCCCTCACTAAACTGCGCACTGTAAACGAATTGGATATTTTTAAATTTTTTTTCTCAGCACCTACTGTATATCTGCTGTATTCATTTTTCACTTCCTCCTCCCTGGCCGTGGCCCATCGCATCATTTCCTGTTTGCAATGCCTTCTGGGAAGGGCCGGCAACTTCCTCTGACACTGTCGTTGCTATGGAAACCTGACCTGAAACCTATTACACTGCTTGTGCTGCACATGCACTGAGCATGTGCGAGATCTGCAAGGATGAGATCCAGGAAGAAATACAGTCTGGCTTCAGATGCCCACACTTAAGATGGCCACAGCCTGCTGTAAGTTTATAAAATAACAAACTACTGCTATAAACTAACAAAACAGACCTTAGTTTACAGACTAACTTTACTAGAATACATTAAGCTTGTGTATTATAGGGGTATTTTTATTTAAAAAGTATCGGCCGGAACACCACTTTAATTGGCTCCTGTCTAAATTGGGAATGTGAGTTAGAGATCTTAGATTGTAAGCTCCTTGAGGCCGGGGACAGATGTGAATGTACAAATATATGTAAAGAGTTGCGAAAATTGTCGGCGCCATACACTCACTGGCCACTTTATTAGGTACACCTGCTCAATTGCGTGTAAACACAAATTGCTAATCAGCCAATCACATGGCAGCAACTCGATGCATTTAGGCATCTAGATGTGGTGAAGAAGACTTGCTGAAGTTCAAAATGAGCATCATAATGGGGAAGAAAAGGGATTTAAGTGGCTTTGAATGTGGCATGGTTGTTGGTGCCAGATGGGCTGGTCTGAGTATTTCAAAAACTGCTGATCTACTGGGATTTTCATACGCAACCATCTCTCAGGTTTACAGAGAATGGTCTGAAAAAGAGAAAATATCCAGTGAGCGGCACTTGTGTGGAGGAAAATACCTTGTTGATGTCAGAGGAGAATGGGCAGACTGGTTCGATATGATAGAAAGGCAACAGTAACTCAAATAACCACTCATTACCACCAAGGTATACAGAATACCATCTCTGAATGCAGAACACATAGAACCTTGAAGCAGATGGGCTACAGCAGCAGAAGACCACACGAGGTGCCACTTCTGTCAGCTAAGAACAGGAATCTGAGGCTACAATTTGCACAGGATCACCAAGTGGACAATAGAAGATTGGAAAAACGTTGTCTGGTCTGATGAGTCTCGATTTCGTCTGCGCCATTCAGATGGCGTATCAGAATTTGGCGTAAACAACATGAAAACATGGATCCATCCTGTCTTGTATCACCGGTTCAGGCTGGTGGTGGTGTAATGGTGTGGGGGATATTTTCTTGGCACACTTTGGGCCCCTTAGTACCAACTGAGCATCGTTTAAAACACCACGGCCTACCTGAGTATTGTTGCTGACCATGTCCATCCCTTTATGACTACAGTGTACCCATCTTCTGATGGCTCCTTCCAGCAGGATAATGCACCATGTCACAAAGCTCAAATCATTTCACCACTGGTTTCTTGAACATGATAATGAGATCACTGTACTCCAATGTCCTCCAGAGTCACCAGATCTCAATCCAATAGAGCACCTTTGGGATGTGGTGGAATGGGAGATTCACATCATGGATGTGCAGCCGACAAATCTGCAGCAACTGTGTGATGCTATCATGTCACTATGAACCAAAATCTCTGAGGAATGTTTCCAACACCTTGTTGTATCCATGCCACGAAGAATGAAGGCAGTTCTGAAGGCAAAAGGGGGTCCACCCAGTACTAGCAAGGTGTACCTAATAAAGTGGCCGGTGTGTGTATAACTACCTGTAATAAATAAATACATTTTCAATCCATAGGAAGGCTCTTTATGAGGCCACCTGTCACATTGCTAAAACAATTGAAAGGTGTAGGAGACAAAAAGGGGTTGGCTCAACCTTATTATATTAAGTTGTTGCAGTAATACCTTGGATTACGAGTAACGCAGTTTTTCAAGCGTTTTGAAAGACAAGCAACATTTAAAAAAAAAATTTGACTTGATATACGATCCATGTAGAAAAGCCGTTGGTGTATGCAGTACTGCATGTGGCCAGAGATCTGGGTGCGCTGGTGGCACCCGGCGATTCGTGGAGAACTTGGGGACGCTCAGAGACACTCCGAGCTGGGTGGGGTGGGCGTAACGTGCGTCAGAGCACCCGAAAGTGTCAACAGTTCCCGAGTGTCTCCGAGTTCTCTAGGAAGCTCTGGGAGCCACCAGCTCCCCTGCACTTCTGGCCACATACAGTACTGCATACACCAGTGCCCCCGCACCTCTGGCCACATACAGTACTGCATACACCAGTGCCCCCGCACCTCTGGCCACATACAGTACTGCATACACCAGCGCCCCCGCACCTCTGGTCACATACAGTACTGCATACACCAGCGCCCCCGCACCTCTGGTCACATACAGTACTGCATACACCAGCGCCCCTGCACCTTTGGCTACATACAGTACTGCATACACCAGCACCCCCACACCTCTGGCCACATACAGTACTGCATACACCAGCGCCCCCGCACCTTTGGCTACATACAGTACTGCATACACCAGCACCCCCACACCTCTGGGCACATACAGTACTGTATACACCAGCGGTCCCGCACCTCTGGCCACATACAGTACTGCATACACCAGCACCCCCACACCTCTGGCCACATACAGTACTGCATACACCAGCGCCCCCGCACCTTTGGCTACATACAGTACTGCATACACCAGCACCCCCACACCTCTGGCCACATACAGTACTGTATACACCAGCGGTCCCGCACCTCTGGCCACGTACAGTACTGCATACACCAATGCCCCCGCACCTCTGGCCACATACAGTACTGCATACACAGGCGCCCCTGCACCTCTGGCCACATACAGTACTGCATACACCAGCGCCCCCGCACCTCACATACAGTACTGCATACACCAGCGCCCCCGCACCTCTGGCCACATACAGTACTGCATACATCAGCGCCCCCGCACTTCTGGGCACATACAGTACTGCATACACCAGCGCCCCCGCACCTCTGGCCACATACAGTACTGCATACATCAGCGCCCCCGCACTTCTGGCCACATACAGTACTGCATACACCAGTGCCCCCGCACCTCTGGCCACATACAGTACTGCATACACCAGCGCCCCCACACCTCTGGTCACATACAATACTGCATACACCAGCGCCCCAGCACCTCTGGTCACATACAGTACTGCATACACCAGCGCCCCCGCACCTCTGGTCACATACAGTACTGCATACACCAGCGCCCCCGCACCTTTGGCTACATACAGTACTGCATACACCAGCACCCCCACACCTCTGGCCACATACAGTACTGCATACACCAGCACCCCCACACCTCTGGCCACATACAGTACTGCATACACCAGCGCCCCCGCACCTTTGGCTACATACAGTACTGCATACACCAGCACCCCCACACCTCTGGGCACATACAGTACTGTATACACCAGCGGTCCCGCACCTCTGGCCACATACAGTACTGCATACACCAGCACCCCCACACCTCTGGCCACATACAGTACTGTATACACCAGCGGTCCCGCACCTCTGGCCACGTACAGTACTGCATACACCAATGCCCCCGCACCTCTGGCCACATACAGTACTGCATACACAGGCGCCCCTGCACCTCTGGCCACATACAGTACTGCATACACCAGCGCCCCCGCACCTCTGGCCACATACAGTACTGCATACACCAGCGCCCCCGCACCTCTGGCCACATACAGTACTGCATACATCAGCGCCCCCGCACTTCTGGGCACATACAGTACTGCATACACCAGCGCCCCCGCACCTCTGGCCACATACAGTACTGCATACATCAGCGCCCCCGCACTTCTGGCCACATACAGTACTGCATACACCAGTGCCCCCGCACCTCTGGCCACATACAGTACTGCATACACCAGCGCCCCCGCACCTCTGGTCACATACAGTACTGCATACACCAGCGCCCCAGCACCTCTGGTCACATACAGTACTGCATACACCAGTGCCCCCGCACCTCTGGTCACATACAGTACTGCATACACCAGCGCCCCCACACCTTTGGCTACATACAGTACTGCATACACCAGCACCCCCACACCTCTGGCCACATACAGTACTGCATACACCAGCACCCCCACACCTCTGGCCACATACAGTACTGCATACACCAGCGCCCCCGCACCTTTGGCTACATACAGTACTGCATACACCAGCACCCCCACACCTCTGGGCACATACAGTACTGTATACACCAGCGGTCCCGCACCTCTGGCCACATACAGTACTGCATACACCAGCACCCCCACACCTCTGGCCACATACAGTACTGCATACACCAGCGCCCCCGCACCTTTGGCTACATACAGTACTGCATACACCAGCACCCCCACACCTCTGGCCACATACAGTACTGTATACACCAGCGGTCCCGCACCTCTGGCCACGTACAGTACTGCATACACCAATGCCCCCGCACCTCTGGCCACATACAGTACGGCATACACAGGCGCCCCTGCACCTCTGGCCACATACAGTACTGCATACACCAGCGCCCCCGCACCTCTGGCCACATACAGTACTGCATACACCAGCGCCCCCGCACCTCTGGCCACATACAGTACTGCATACATCAGCGCCCCCGCACTTCTGGGCACATACAGTACTGTATACACCAGCGGTCCCGCACCTCTGGCCACATACAGTACTGCATACACAGGCGCCCCCGCACCTCTGGCCACATACAGTACTGCATACACCAGCGTCCCCGCACCTCTGGCCACATACAGTACTGCATACACCAGTGCCCCTGCACCTCTGGCCACATACAGTACTGCATACACCAGCGCCCCCGCACCTCTGGCCACATACAGTACTGCATACACCAGCGCCCCCGCACCTCTGGCCACATACAGTACTGCATACACCAGCGCCCCCGCACTTCTGGGCACATACAGTACTGCATACACCAGGGCCCCCCGCAACTCTGGCCACATACAGTACTGCATACACCAGCGTCCCTGCACCTCTGGCCACATACAGTACTGCATACACCAGCGCCCCCGCACCTCTGGCCACATACAGTACTGTATACACCAGCGGTCCCGCACCTCTGGCCACGTACAGTACTGCATACACCAGCGCCCCCGCACCTCTGGCCACATACAGTACTGTATACACCAGCGGTCCCGCACCTCTGGCCACGTACAGTACTGCATACACCAGCGCCCCCGCACCTTTGGCTACATACAGTACTGCATACACCAGCGCCCCCGCACCTCTGGCCACATACAGTACTGTATACACCAGCGGTCCCGCACCTCTGGCCACGTACAGTACTGCATACACCAGCGCCCCCGCACCTTTGGCTACATACAGTACTGCATACACCAGCGCCCCCGCACTTCTGGGCACATACAGTACTGCATACACCAGCGCCCCCGCACCTTTGGCTACATACAGTACTGCATACACCAGCGCCCCCGCACCTCTGGCCACATACAATACTGCATACACCAGCGCCCCCGCACCTCTGGCCACATACAGTACTGCATACACCAGCGCACCCGCACCTCTGGTCACATACAGTACTGCATACACCAGCGCCCCCGCACCTTTGGCTACATACAGTACTGCATACACCAGCGCCCCCGCACCTTTGGCTACATACAGTACTGCATACACCAGCGCCCCCGCACCTCTGGCCACATACAGTACTGCATACACCAGCGCCCCCGCACCTCTGGCCACATACAGTACTGCATACACCAGCGCACCCGCACCTCTGGTCACATACAGTACTGCATACACCAGCGCCCCCACACCTTTGGCTACATACAGTACTGCATACACCAGCGCCCCCGCACCTTTGGCTACATACAGTACTGCATACACCAGCGCCCCCGCACCTCTGGCCACATACAGTACTGCATACACCAGCGCCCCCGCACCTCTGGCCACATACAGTACTGCATACACCAGCGCACCCGCACCTCTGGTCACATACAGTACTGCATACACCAGCACCCCCGCACCTTTGGCTACATACAGTACTGCATACACCAGCGCCCCCGCACTTCTGGGCACATACAGTACTGCATACACCAGCGCCCCCGCACCTTTGGCTACATACAGTACTGCATACACCAGCGCCCCCACACCTCTGGCCACATACAGTACTGCATACACCAGCGCCCCCGCACCTCTGGCCACATACAGTACTGCATACACCAGCAGTGGTTGTGGTACGAATCATTTGAACGAATTAGGCTTGTAGGTATTACTGTAATTGCATTACCCCTCTTTCTGTAGGATTTGTGGTTCATGGACACCTTTGGCTACATACAGTACTGCATACACCAGCACCCCCACACCTCTGGCCACATACAGTACTGTATACACCAGCGGTCCCGCACCTCTGGCCACATACAGTACTGCATACACAGGCGCCCCCGCACCTCTGGCCACATACAGTACTGCATACACAGGCGCCCCCGCACCTCTGGCCACATACAGTACTGCATACACAGGCGCCCCCGCACCTCTGGGCACATACAGTACTGCATACACGGGTGCCCCCGCACCTTTGGCTACATACAGTACTGCATACACCAGCGCCCCCGCACTTCTGAGCACATACAGTACTGCATACACCAGCGCCCCCGCACCTTTGGCTACATACAGTACTGCATACACCAGCGCCCCCGCACCTCTGGCCACATACAGTACTGCATACACCAGCGCCCCCGCACCTCTGGGCACATACAGTACTGCATACACAGGTGCCCCCGCACCTTTGGCTACATACAGTACTGCATACACCAGCACCCCCACACCTCTGGCCACATACAGTACTGTATACACCAGCGGTCCCGCACCTCTGGCCACGTACAGTACTGCATACACCAATGCCCCCGCACCTCTGGCCACATACAGTACTGCATACACAGGCGCCCCCGCACCTCTGGCCACATACAGTACTGCATACACCAGTGCCCCTGCACCTCTGGCCACATACAGTACTGCATACACCAGCGCCCCCGCACCTCTGGCCACATACAGTACTGCATACACCAGCGCCCCCGCACTTCTGGGCACATACAGTACTGCATACACCAGAGCCCCCCGCAACTCTGGCCACATACAGTACTGCATACACCAGCGCCCCCGCACCTCTGGCCACATACAGTACTGCATACACAGGCACCCCCGCACCTCTGGCCACATACAGTACTGCATACACCAATGCCCCCGCACCTCTGGCCACATACAGTACTGCATACACCAGTGCCCCCGCACCTCTGGCCACATACAGTACTGCATACACCAGCGCCCCCGCACCTCTGGTCACATACAGTACTGCATACACCTCTGGCCACATACAGTACTGCATACACCAGCGCCCCCGCACCTCTGGCCACATACAGTACTGTATACACCAGCGCCCCCGCACCTCTGGCCACATACAGTACTGCATACACCAGCGCCCCCGCACTTCTGGGCACATACAGTACTGCATACACCAGGGCCCCCCGCAACTCTGGCCACATACAGTACTGCATACACCAGCGTCCCCGCACCTCTGGCCACATACAGTACTGCATACACCAGCGCCCCCGCACCTCTGGCCACATACAGTACTGCATACACCAGCGCACCCGCACCTCTGGTCACAGACAGTACTGCATACACCAGCGCCCCCGCACCTTTGGCTACATACAGTACTGCATACACCAGCGCCCCCGCACTTCTGGGCACATACAGTACTGCATACACCAGCGCCCCCGCACCTTTGGCTACATACAGTACTGCATACACCAGCGCCCCCGCACCTCTGGCCACATACAGTACTGCATACACCAGCGCCCCCACACCTCTGGCCACATACAGTACTGCATACACCAGCAGTGGTTGTGGTACGAATCATTTGAACGAATTAGGCTTGTAGGTATTACTGTAATTGCATTACCCCTCTTTCTGTAGGATTTGTGGTTCATGGAACGCTCTAGAAGATATATCCGGATATTTTCAACAATGCTAGTTGACTGCCTTTAATTTCCATTACTAGTATACCCACTTTATAATAATGACAGGTTTCCTTTAAGAAAAATTGTCACACATTCTCAGCTATTCCCGCTGGTAACAGGCCTTAGGGGAAATCTGATTTCCGTAGCTGTAGATAACAGTTTGGTAGGAGATTGTGCATCAACCTGATATATCTTGATTTTACAGGCAGCCCGCGTTCATTATAAATGCTCGATGTTGTGTCTTTGTAGCTGCTATTTAGTCTATAACCATAAAAAATATTTTTTTTTGTACTTTTCGACAGGGGGAAAAAAAACGACCTGGGTATTGTGCAATCAGAGCTACTCAGTTAATGCAGCCCTGAGACACAACCCCAACACTATATTATAATAAATGTGTACAACCCCAATACAGCCTACTCACTAGTGCAGTGATTTATTAGGAGTAGCTGGGGATTTAGAGATCCAGTGAGTCAGTGATCCAGACATGACCATTGTGGTAAACATCAGGAGCTGGTAGGATACAGGCAGAGCAAAATGGTTTTATATTTGGTAAGTGAATCTAGGGCTCCAGTGTGAACACTGACCTTGGTGATGACCACTGTATTAATCGTCTAATTCTGCGTACACACCGTCGGATTTTCCAACGAGAAATGTTGGATGTGAGCTCGTTGTCGGAAAGTCCGACCGTGTGTACGCTCCATCGAACATTTGCTGTCAGACTTTCCGCCAACAAATGTTTGATAGCATGTTCTCAAATTTTCCGCCAAGAAAACTTTGTTGTCGGAAAGTCCGATCGTGTGTATAAAAGTCCATCGCACAAAAGTTCACGCATGCTCTGAATCAAGCAGAAGGAGCCGCACTGGCTATTGGACTTCCTATTTCTTGGCTTGTCGTACGTCACCGCATTCCTACGTTCGTAATTGTTGGCCAACATTTGTGTGACCATGTGTATGCAAGACAAGTTTGAGCCAACAACCTTCGAACAAAAATCCACGGTTTTGTTGGCGGAAAGTCCGATCGTGTGCACGGGGGCATTAGACTAAAACTAGATTGAAATTTGCTGCCAAAATTAACATTGCTTCCTCAGGACACCAAGCTAAACTGAGCTTCTGCTGTACATGAGCTCAGCCACTAGATGGGGCTGTGCCATTTGCCTAATATCTAGCCTACTAGCTACTTCAACCCCGGAAGATTTTCCCCCTTAATGACCAGGTCATTTTTTGCGATATAGCACTGCGTCGCTTTAACTGACAATTGCGCAGTCATGCAACGTTGTACCCAAACAAAACTGATGTTCTTTTTCCCCACAAATAGAGCTTTCTTTTGGTGGTATTTGATCATCTCTGCGGGTTTTTATTTTTTGCGCTATAAACAGAAAAGACCAACAATTTTTGAAAAAAAAAACTATATTTTTTACTTTTTGCTATACGATTAGAGAAGTGGCCTCTCTACAGTAAAATATAAAGGTAGCAGAAGTGCATATGTACCATCATCCAGAAATCAATACCCCCTATCTCCATTATCTATGTGTATGTTTTGATGCTGGAACATAAATTATCTGATCATGTATGTTTGTAAACCTCGTATTTTTTTAATTGTCAGGTTCAGACTGTTTAGTCAGAAAAAACTTATCTTCAGATTCCCTCCTGATGAAGCGGATTGTGTCCGCGAAACTAGTCGAGGAATATGATATCTGAGATTTTGTGCTGTACTGTATACTATTGAATCCATTGGTGATATGCCTGTATTTTTATTAAGTGTTTTTGTATTATCATGTTCTGTTCATTGCATCAATAAATGAATTATAATTTTATTATTGTTGCCACTTGCTCTTATGGTTACCCTTAATTACTGTACCGTAATAGTCCAATATGCTCCATTTTTTGGTCGCCTGACCGGGGATCAGGCTTCCAACCCCCTTTTGATACTTTTTGCTATAGTAAATATCCCAAAAAACAAAAACAAATTTCTTCATCAGTTTAGGCCAATATGTATTGGATATATTGATTGGTTTGCGCAAAAGTTATAGCGTCTACAAAATAGGGGATAGATTTATGGCCTTTTTATTAATATATTTTTTTTACTAGTAATGGCGGCTATCAGCGATTTTTAGCGGGACTGTGACATTGTGGGGGACAGGTCGGACACGTTTGACAATTTTTTGGGACCAGTGACATTTATACAGCGATCAGTGCTATAAAAATGCACTGATTACTGTATAAATTACACTGGCAGGGAAGGGGTTAACAGTGGTAATCAAGGGGTTAAATGCGTTCCCTGGGAGTTGTCTCTAACTGTGAGGGGAGGAGACAAGGCATGTACTGGCCAGCGGGACTACCAGGAGTTTCCCGGTGGGCCAATGGCTCAATGGGCCGGTCAGTGATCGTGATTTCACTCCTGTCAGGAGGGGAGCAGCTGCCGTCACTTGCTGGAGAGAGGATTAGGCTTTCTGCTCCCTCCAGCCTGCAGTGGGAGATAGACAGCCGGCAGACTTTCCTTCCTCTCTCCCCTTATCACTTGTCACTTATCACATGACTGGAGAGAGGAACGAGATGCTGCCTTCAGAACTGTGCGTACACATTGGAGGGGGAGGAGAGGGAGGACAGTGGACACTCTGATGAAAGGGGGCAGCTGGTGATGGGGACACACTGCTGATGGGGACACTCAAAATTAAAGTGGGCCGGTCTGAATGAAATACAGGGCCAAATTTTTGTCCCAGTCCAGCCTTGGAGGAGACTGACTGGGAGTACAGAGACATCGCTGTTCCTAATCACTAGGAACAGACAATCACTCTGTACTCCCCTGTCAGAACAGGGATCTGTTTGTTTACATTGACAGATCCCTGTTCTGGCTCTCTGTGGAGCGATCGCGGGTGGCCGGCGGACATCACGGCCTGCCGGCCACACGCATCAGCTCCCCCGCCACGCAGCGGCGCATGCCTGCTATAACTGTTAAAGGGGCCGACATAAAGCTACGGCGTTTCATGGGAACAAGCTGACCTGCCGCAGGATAATGATGGCAGCTGGTCGGCAAGCAGCTAGAGGCAGCAGCTATCCTATATCAGTTCCAGAACAAAGTCCTGACCTCTCCAACAATAAACACTGGGAATGAACTATATATATATATATATATATATATATAATATAATATAATATAATATAATATAATATATATATATATATATATATATATATAAATATATATAAAATATATATATATATATATATATATATATATATATATATATATATTAAATTATATATATAATATTATATATATATATATTAAATTATATTATATTTTGTGTGATAGAAAATGTTCAATATACTACCTGTAAAGTCAGTGTATACAACCCTCCCAATAAAGCCTTCAGACTCCTGTCTACTCATCAGCTGTAGAACTAGCGGTAATATTCTAATGCAGATCGCTTTATAGAATTGACTAAGAATAAATTAGACTTTACTGTAAATAATTTGAGGAAGTTACAAATTTATACTTGTTATAAAACTTGTTATGAATCATTTTTAAATGTAATCAGCCGCCAGAGTAATAAATGCCTTGGAGGGTTAAGTTTATTGTGTGTCCAAACTACGATGATAAAATGCACCATATAGAGCTAATAAATCTACAATATAAAATACAGGCTGACTTTCATATAGGCTATTAATCACACTCACAGATATGTACACAGTTTCTGTACCTGACTAGAAATATAATTTTTTATATTGCATTTGCTTTATAGTGCCCACTGCTAAGAAGGAAGGTAAATATGAGTGTTTCCCTTTAAATATCCTAGGGGAAGCTTGAATTTTTAGAAAGAGGTCAGCAATAGTAGTTTACATAATTCTGTACAGGTTTTATTTTTCACTGTAAAATACATTTTCATTTAAGTATTTCAGGATAAAAGTTATAACAGAAGGAAACAGATAGATATGGACAGGTTTTAATTTTCAAATTAAAATAAACCTGCTCCCTGTAAAGAAAAGACTGTAAATACTTAGCCCCATCTGCGGTTAAGATGCCACCCAAGGCAGCCATTTTTGCGCCACCCTCCGTAGTTGGTTGATAGGATGCAGCAGGCAGCTAGGTGCACAGCGTCATTGGTTGCTAAGAGGCTGGCAGTCAGACCATACAGCGTCTTTGGTTGCTAGGATGCTGGCAGCCTGGCTGCATCTGCTACAATGCTGGTAGTCGAACCATACAGGGGAAGATTTACCAAAAGTGGAGCATGCAAAATCTGGTGCAGATCTGCATAGAAACCAATCAGCTTCAAGGTTTTATTGTCAAAGCTTAAAGCGGAGTTCCAAATACAGCAGCTGCTGACTTTTAAAATAAGGACACGTACCTGTCCAGGGCGCCTGCGATGTTCTCATCCGAAGCCGACCCGTCCCTCGGCTCCGGGGTGCAGGCGCCAGCATCTTTAGTAAGGGAATCAGGAAGTGAAGCCTTGCGAGTCTCGCTGCGTGTTCTGACTGGTCTCTGATGTCTTCTGGGACCTGTGCGTCTCCCAGAAGACAGCAGGGGGGAGGGCCCCGGACATGGCGTAGTTTGCCGTGGATTCTATAGCGCTCTTTCGCTGGAAGTGGGAGAAAATACCTGAATTAGACAGGTAACAGGTATCTGCTCCCCCCTCCCCCCTTAAAGGTGCCAAATGTGACACCGGAGGGGGGGAGGGGGGAGGAACCAGATTTCTGGATGGAACTCCGCTTTAATCAAACAAGCTGACATTACAAGCTGATTGGCTACCATGCACAGCTGCACCAGATTCTGAGTGCTCCAGTTTTTTAAGTAAACCCCCCCCACGGTGATTTTGGTTGATAGGAAGCAGGCAGCTGGGTCGCACAGGGTAAAACTGGTTGTTAGGAAGCTGGGGGTTGGGCTGTACAATGTTGTGTTGCTAGTGGCCAGGCTGCACGGTGCTATTGTTTGCTAGGATGCTGGGGGCTGAGCCACACAACTTGATTAGTTGCTAGGATGCTGACGGCCAGGATGCACAGCTTGACTGGTTATTATGTTGCAGGTGTTCTGTCAGATTAGGCAACCCGTCACAAATGGTAACAGAAGTGATGTTCTGTCGCCGCCATCTTGCTACACCCTGCACTCCTCCACAGTAACGATACACCGAGAAGGGGGCAAGCATACATCTTGTTACACCCACCGGAGTTTTGCATTTCACGGTTATTTTTAACAGGAAACGGAGCTTATATGGTGAAAAACAGTAGTTCGAAATCCATTGGACTGTTTACATGTTGAATTCTAAAAGCAGCAGTATTCTGTCAGATTAGCAAACCTGTGAGATCAGCAGGTTTGCCGCTGCTTTTAAAATTCAACATCTAAACAGTCTGTCGGATTTCTATATAGTGTATTTCACCTTATAAGCTGCGTTTCCTGTTACAAATAACTGTGAAATGCAAAACTCCGGTGGGTGTAACAAGATGTCCACTTGCCCCCTTCTCTGTGTACCGTTACTGTGGAGGAGTGCAGGGTGTAGCAAAATGGGAGCGACGGAACTAATGTGACCACGCGTCCCGGATTGCCCGGGAAAGTCCCGCATCTTGGAGGTCTGTTCCGGGTCCCGGGCACCTTCATTCTGGGACAATACAGTGTCCCGGAATGAAATTGACACGGCCGATGCAGCCGTTCACGATTCTGTGGCCATGTCTGTCTGTCTCCTCTTCCGGCTCTCCCGCCCCTCCAACGATTTCATTCTATCAGCACAGAGCAAGGGGGTGGGAGGAGCTGGAGATTTGCACAGACAGCGATAGGCAGGGTCGTCTTTGCTCTCAAGGTAGTAGAGGGTGATTGGTTGGAGGAGCGGGGCTGGCAGTCGGGTAGTAGTAAGGTGGATGGAGGTGTAGGCTGGGGATAGCAGTGCTGGCTCCCTGTCAGACGTGCAGTGTACGGCGGATCCTGGTGATCGGTGCTCTGGTAATGCTCGTCTCTCGTGACTGAAATGGAGGTGGAAGAAAATATTACAGCGCACACGTGCAAAAAAGACATTCACCTCCAGCAAGGCTAGTTTAAAAACACCTGGATATTTTCAAAAAAACATTATCAAAAAATATGGGGATTTTGTCACACCATATTGCTATATGGTGCTAAGCCCACTTTCTGCGACAAAGTACTCCATGATTAGTGGGTCCTACACTATCCATAGATTGGGAGATCCTACTTCTCTGAACCATGAGAGCATTACACTCTTCTAAATGGGAGAATCTTGAGGTCTCCACCTATTACACAAGTGGACACTAATGAGAGGTACTTAATGAGGGAGTGGGGTGCTCCTCACCCAAAGGGATTTGGTCAGAATCCATACAATATACAAACAAGATATTTGGGAGGCACACCCTAAAAGATGCATTAAAGATGGTGCAGCCATATCATATCATATCTTGTTTGAAATGGAGGTGGGGCACTGCCTGTGTCTGTGTCCCCGAGTCCCTCCTGTTCTTCCCAGTCTTTGGGTCCCTCCTTCTCGATGCTCGCTCACCCCCAGCTGCTCCCTCCCTGATTGTCTCCCCCAGCTCTGATCCAGGTCCCTCCGACCGTTCCAGGCTGTCAATGTCCAGGGCCCCCTTTGACACTGTCCTCTGCCCTCTACTCCTCCATTGAACCCTGTGTGGGAGCCCTCTCTTCTTACTGTACCTATCTACCCTGCACCCCTCATCACTCTACTCAACAGAACCCTGCCCCCAACCCATAGTACTCTGCACCCCTCCACGGAACCCTGCCCCCAACCCATAGTACCCTGCACCCCACCACAGAACCCTGCCCCCAACCCATAGTACTCTGCACCTCTCCACAGAACCCTGCTCCCAACCCATAGTAACCTGCACCCCTCTACAGAAACCTGCCCCCAGCCAATAGTACCCTGCATCCCTCTACAGAGCCATGCCCCCAACCCATAGTACCATGCACTCCTCCACAGAACCTTGCCCCCAACCCATAGTACCCTGCACACTTCTATAGAACCCTGACCCCAACCCATAGTACCCTGCACACTTCTATAGAACCCTGCCCCCAACCCATAGTACCCTGCCCCCAACCCATAGTACCCTGCACCCCTCTACAGAACCCTGCCCCCAACCCATAGTAACCTGAACCCCTCTACAGAACCCTGGCCCCAGCCCATAGTACCCTGCACCCCTCTACAGAACCCTGCCCCCAACCCATAGTACCCTGCACCCCTCCAGAGAACCCTGCCCCCAACCCATAGTACCCTGCCCCCAACCCAAAGTACCCTGAACCCCTCTACAGAACCCTGCCCCCAACCCATAGTACCCTGCACCCCTCTACAGAACCCTGCACCCTTCATTATACACCCTCACTATTGGCTGGCAAGTGACACTGCATCTGGTGGCAGGCTGTGGGTGGCAAGTGGCACACAGCATTTGGTGGAAGGCTATGGGTGGCAAGTGGCACACTGCATCTGGTGGCAGGCTATAGGTGGCAAATGGTAAACTGCATCTGGTGGCAGGCTATAGGTATAGGTGGCAAGTGGAACACTGCATCCGGTGGCAGGCTACGGGTGGCAAGCGACAAACTGCATTGGATGGCAAGTGACACACTGCATCTGGCAAGCAGACGATGGTGGCAAGTGACAAGCTGCATCTGGGGGCAGGCGACGGTGGCATGCTGTATCTGGTGCCAAGTGACAAGCTTAGGGTTCCCACTGATTCTGCATTATGGTGAGTTGAACTATTTCATTATATATTACAATGTAGTAATAGAAACAATGTGATTTGATCATCCTGACACCATATCAAGCATGGTGTCGGGATGATTTAAGTGCTAACATCAGCCATTCACCCGACAAATCACCCGCCGCTGATTTCCCTGTCAACCCAGAGACTACATTCCTTCCCCCCCTTCCAAAAACCAGTCTCCCATGCAAGAAAGGTTGTTGTAAAGCGACATCACTTCCTCCTAGCGTACTATGATAGAGATAGCCACGCAGGAGGGAAATGAGTGACAGATTCCATTGTCGGCGAGGGTTTTGAAATCATATTTTTTTGGGAAGGGGGGGGGGGTGTCCCTGAATGGCAGTTTGGAAATGCGGTCACCCTAGTGCGCACGCCAGACCTGGAACTGTCAGATCATGTAGTAGGCACGTGATCTGGTGCAGAGCGGCCGCCCTGCCGCATCATATGTGCACACACCTCACCTGTTCTAGCTCCCCCGCCCCTAAACACTTACATGGTGGGCGTACGCTAAACGGTAAAACCTGATCGCGTTCCTGATGATGTATTCTACTTTATCCATAATGCTATTTATTGTGTTTGCTTGACTAGTTTTGTTTTGTTTACACAGGAATTTATCTTGCCACTATCACTTTTCCTCGATCGGCTGGATGTGGTGTGCTGACCTGATTTCCCTTGGCGGGCGTGTGACCCCCGGATTACGCCTTCTCCCCCTATTGAAATCCGGCCGTGTCTCTGACAGTGTGCATGTACAGGATCCATTGCAGGGGAACTGACCTGGTGATGTCACACTCCGGGGGGGGGGGGTATTTATTGTGTGATGGATGGGACTCCCCTCTGCTGTGGTTGGTGTAAGGGGGGATGCCGGACCTTCACTCACGTGGGTACATTTGTGACCATTAGGTGCTCTCTGGTGTCTGACTATGTATGTACCCTCCATCGTTTCTACTCCTTCTGTTACCTTTGTGGGAGGGAGTGACTTCCAAACCGCCAATCATTTCTGTCAGCCTGCTGTAACCAATGGCTGCTGTTTATTTCCCTTTGTTCATACCTTCTTCCCTGCTGGGACCTGTAGTCCCTTGATGTAAATGAGACTATTTAAAAAATTTTTTTTTTTTTTTTTATCGGGACTGAGACAATGCGGCGGACAGATCGGACACTTTTGACACTATTTTGGGACCATTGACATTTATACAGTAATCAGAGCTAAAAATAGCCACTGATTACTGTATAAATGTCACTGGCAGGGAAGGGGTTAACACTAGGGGGGCGATCAAGGGGTTAAATGTGTGTTCCCTAGGTGTGTTCTAACTGGGGGGGGATGGGACTGCCTGGGGGAGGAGACCGATCGGTGTTGCTATATACTAGGAACACAAGATCCGTCTCCTCTCTCCTGCCAGAGAGTGGATTTGTGTGTTTACTCTGTTAGGAGTGATCGCGGGTGCCCAGGGGACATCGCAACTGCCGGGCACACGCATCGGCTCCTCAGTACCGTGCCGGGTGCGTGCGCCCCCTATACCCCTAAAGCAGCTGCCGTACAGCTACGGTGATTCGTGCAGGGTAGCCATTCTGCCGCTGTCAAATGATGGCAGACAGTCAGCAAGCGGTTAATCTTGTTGTCTGACTAGAGATCTATGTTCTTCCCAAGTATGTTTGAAGCCATTTACTGCTGACTGTCTCACTACCTCTACTCTACAATATGTTTCCATTTCATATGTAATGCATTTGAAAAACCGCTGCGCAAATATCGCATGACATAAAAAAATTGCACCGCCCGCCATGCAAAAAAAAAAAAAATTTGGGGTTCTAAGTAATTTTCTATCAAAAAAGTGTACATTTTTACATACTGTAAATTTGAGAGGTGTCAGAATTGGCCTGGGTGTCAAGTGGTTTAGGCCATTTTGTGGACAGAAATAAAATATAAATCATTTTATAGCATGACATGTATCACTATTGTACTGAGCAGGGATGAGCTTACCTTTGTCCTGAACCAGGTTTGGTATTGAACCCAGAAGTCAATACAGTCCCCGCCCCCCTTATATCAATGTCCCCATTAGAGTCACCCCTTATATCAAAGTGGCTATTAAAATCCACCCCTATCTCAGAGTCCCCCCTTACATAGGGTTCCCCTCCTTACACCAAGGTCCCCATCATAGTCCCCCTTACATAAGAATCCCCCCCTTACATCAGGGTTCCCCCCCTCTTATATTAAGGCCCTGATTGGAGCCACACCTTTACATTAGGGTCCCCAGCAGAGTCCCTCCTTACAGAATCAGGGTGCAGGTTGGGGGGAGGATGAGGCAGAGGCAGCCATTGCTAACCTTAATTCTTAAAATTGTTGAATGCCGGGTGGGCCTTAGTTTGGAGACCCCCGCTCTAGAGTTCAACCCTAATTAATTTTTTTTTTTTTTTTAAATAGTATGCCCCCCCCCCCCTTTGCTGTATCAAGGGGCAGAACGTAGGTTGTTTTTGTAAATCTTATCACTTTATTGGTGCAATGAATCCATGTTGTCCATCGTTCCCATGGTATCATCTTTGTGGTTTAAAATACCCAATAAAACACATTCTGGAATAATTTGGGCCTGATTATTATGCAAAAAGTGCCATTTTTTTTTCTTTTTTACAGAATCCCCCCAACATTGGTCTTCAATGGACAGGAAGTGATGGGATATCTCTACAATAAGGACATGATCAAAATCGAAAAACATTTTTTATTAAAGCGGTGAGTTAGAATGATTGAAAATATATTTATTGCTTACGTGCATATTTGTTCTGGGTTAGTAATTTAGAGTAGTGAAGGAAGAGGACCCACACGTTTTAATTTTAATTTTTTTCAATTTATATATTATAATTACAGTTACCTGCAGTTTCCACCTTGGCCTCAAGATGGCACTACATGATGAAAAAACACATGGTATGTGGGGGATGGTGGGGACTCGGTATAAAAAAGGGTGCAGCACATTACACATGGGGCTATGGGGGGGGGTGGGGTGAGCTCTCAGATAGTCATTTGAACCCCTTCACTCTTGGAGATTTTTGCTGATTTCTGCTCTCCCAGCATTCCATAGTTTGTGAAATGATGAAGGTCCCAGTCACACCTCTGACATACCCCTGGATGGCAAACCCAACCCAACACCCATAGCGCCCCCCATTGATTTCAGTGCGTTGCCCTATGCCCCACAAGCGTGACAAAGTAGCTCATGACGCGTTTTTTTAGTTCCCATGCATTTTGGCATATTTATTGTATTGGGGTCTCACATTTGTTGTATTGGGGTCTCACATTTGTTGTATTGGGGTCTCACGTTTGTTGTATTGGGGTCTCACATTTCTTGTATTGGGGTCTCACGTTTGTTGTATTGGGGTCTCACGTTTCTTGTATTGGGGTCTCACATTTCTTGTATTGGAGTCTCACGTTTGTTGTATTGGGGTCTCACGTTTCTTGTATTGGGGTCTCACATTTCTTGTATTGGGGTCTCACACATGTTGTATTGGGGTCTCACATTTCTTGTATTGGGGTCTCACATTTCTTGTATTGGGGTCTCACGTTTGTTGTATTGGGGTCTCACGTTTGTTGTATTGGGGTCTCACATTTCTTATATTGGGGTCTCACGTTTGTTGTATTGGGGTCTCACATTTCTTGTATTGAGGTCTCACGGTTTGGGGGGACATTTACAATAAATGACACTACAAGCATGAGGCTCATATTTTTGCATGTTCCGGGATTGCGTGGAAACGTGCACTTCTGTGCGCATTACCGGAACGCGGAGATGTGACCGGAGACTGATAAGGTGGAAAGTTGTCACCGCGGCATGCCGTGTTCCACCATATGTCCATTTTTATCGGTGACCACCATACAAAAACGTTTTCTTGGAAGTGGGCAGACATGTGTAAAGTGCGCATGTTTTCTTTGGATGGAAATGTTGGAGGGAAAGTTCTTTCTCTCCTTTACTCCGGAGTATGAAGAGCTGTAAAATGTGCTGTGAATGTGAGCAGACAGGGAATGTCTACGGCTCTGATCAATGAATACTGGACCTTCCTAAGATGAGTCCCCGCAAACCTTCCCAAAGCTGCAGAAGACGGAAGGAAAATGGGGGGGGGGGGAGGGGGCACATTTTCTTAGAGGGGGTTCCCCACAATTTCTGGGTTATGGGGGGGGTATCACTGTTGCTATGGAGATAAAGGGTCTCGCTGTGTAATTGGTGTCTCCACAGAGGGCCGTACAAGCCCAGAAGACCCCCCCGCCACCAACAAACCTGTCCAGGGGATTGGCAGGAAACCTGCAGGTATCGGCAACGGAGAAGAGGAGTCTGCAGAGCCAATCCAACAGGTAGGCCATGTGATAATGATCAGTCAATACAGGAGACAGTCATGTATTTCCATCCTGTATATTGTACAGTCACACCAGTCCCTGCCCCCAAGGAGCTTACAATCTAATCTCCCTAACTCACATTCATACACATACTAGGGCCAATGTACCTCCCAGCATGTCTTTGTAGTGTGGGAGGAAACCGGATTCCCCGGAGGAAACCCACGCAGGCGCAGAGAGAACATGCAAACTCCAGGCAGGTGGTGCTGTGGTTGGGAATTGAAGCGACGACCCCGGTGCTGCCACGCAGAAGAGCTAACCACTTAACTCCTCCAACTTGTGGTGGGACTGCAGCTTCTTGTTGTATGTTTCTGTACAATGTAACATCTCTTGTGCTGCACTGCATGTGGATTAAGCTGGACTCGTAGGAAGATCTTAGTCTGCCAAAGACAAGCAGTTACTCATTGGGCCATTTTATATTTAAATGTCATTTTATTAAAAAGCCAAAAGAGAGAAATGAGAGCGAAAAGAGAATAGTTTGTACAGAGAGGGAAGATGGTGGGAGGAACGGCGGTGCTGGGGGAACTACTTGGAGGATATTAATGGATAGAAATCTGCTGATGGAGCTGGTGCCGGTCTGGGCTCTGGAATGTGAAAGCATATAGATTGTGGGAGGAGCTTCTAAAGGGGATTCATTCATAAAAGCGCGTTGTACGGTGATCTTCTCATTTCCTTTTTGGGTGATTGGTGGAAATCCATTGAGGGGAGAATATATCTATTGGATGAAGAAACGCTGATTTGGTGGTCTTTGGTGATAGAATAAGGTGTGATTGGCCCAGAGGTCCTCAGGGTTCTCGGGGGAGGGGCATTAGCACCATCACTGGCGGGGGAGCACTTTTTGTACTGAATTTTAAGGATCACTTCTATAAAAGCACGGGGGATGGGATGACGTTTGATAAATACAATAACACAGAATTTTGTGGATGAACATTTTCAAGGACTTTTTTTTTTTTTTTCACGTTTATAACAAATCTGGATATTGATTTCATGATGTAATGCACAGTGTTGTATCCCGTGTTTTATCTTCATATGTCTTTCACAAATGTGGATATTTAGGATTTATTGTATGGTGGGGAATGATATGGAAATGACACAACTAGATATTGTTGGTAATACAAATCAGCAGTTAGTAGTGAGGAGGATCAGCGCCGACTTTATTTTGCTTTTTTATTAATATATTTGTGCCGTCTATTTTACAGCTCAAGTTTGTAAACAAACCAGTTGCTATGACAACAGTGTTTACCTTTCTAGCTGATATCTCATGTAGAGGGCCCCCTATATTTCCTTCTAAATCTCATGGGTGGTTTGAATGTCGTTAACATATGTGGGCATGACCTACATATGCGTTCACTTCTGCGTGCGGGGACGCTTTACATTTTTTTATTTTCTTTTATTGTTTATTTTACTTTTATTTTACTATTTTGACACTTTTTTATCACTTTTATTCCTATTACAAGGAATGTAAACATGTCTTGTAATAGGAATAAGCATGACAGGTCCTCTTTACAGTGAGATTTGGGGTCTAGAAGTCCCTCCCTCTAGGCTGGGAGGGAAAAAAAACAAAAAACAAAAAAACAAAAAAAACGATCCTGGCTTCCCACCCGAGGTGGCGGCATTTTTTCAAATGCCTCCGAAAGATCATAGAGACGTCCGGGGGCCATCTCACCCGCCGGATTCTCTATGGTCAACTTCTGGCATGGACTGATTCCTTATCCCTCTCGATGATCGTACAGGCGAGCCGGGAGAAGCACCGGAGGGCGGTGGGGGACGTCCCGTCCTGCTGCCTGTAAGAACGATCAAGCGTCTGAACAGCCGCTATGATTGTTCTTACGGTGTAGAGCAGTGATGGTGAACCTTGGCACTCCAGATGTTTTGGAACTACATTTCCCATGATGCTCAACTACACTGCAGAGTGGATGAGCATCATGGGAAATGTAGTTCCAAAACATCTGGGGTGCCAAGGTTCGCCATCACTGGTGTAGGGAATCGCCGGCTTTAAAAGAAGATATCCGAATGATGCCTGTAGCTGCACCTGTCATTCAGATATCCCCACTCAGTCGACAACATCGATGGGCGGGAAGTGGTTAAAGTGGTTCTAAAGGCTCAAGGTTTTTTTACCTATATGCTTTGTATGCATGAAGGTAATAAAACTTTCTCTGTTCAGCAGCCCCCCTAATACTTACCTGAGCCCCCTCTCAGTCCAGGCTGAGATGGCTGCTGTCAATCACAGCCACTGAATTAGAAAAGAGAGGGGGCAGGGCTGAGCCGTGGCTCTGTGTTTTGAATGGACCCACAGAGCTGCAGTTGGAAGCGTGGCCCCATTGTAAGCACTCAGCAGGCAGGAGGGGCCAGGAGCGTCGGCGGGGGACCCCAAGAATAGGATCAGGGCTGCTCTGTGCCAAACCATTACACAGAGCAGGTAAGTATAACATATTTGTTATTTTTTTTTAAAAAGTGAGACTTTAAAGGGGAGTTCCTACCAAAAATGGAACTTCCGCTTTTCGGAATCCCCCCCCCACCCCCTCCGGTGTCACATTTGGCACCTTTCAGGGGGGAGGGGGAGCAGATACCTGTCTAATACAGGTGTTTTGCTCCCACTTCCGGGCATAGATACCTGAGCCACCTGCGGGTATCTACGCCACTTCCGGCACCTTCTCCGCCCCCCCGCCCCCCGCTATCTTCTGAGAGACACACAGGTCCCAGAAGACAGCAGGGACCAGTGGGATCAGGGAAAGGCGACTTGCGCATGCGCAATAGGGAACCAGGAAGTGAAGCCGCACGGCTTCACTTCCTGTATCCCTTAGCGAAGATGGCGGTGGCGGAACACGGGAGCCGAGGGAGAGATCGGCTTCTGGTGCTGACATCGCAGGAGCCCTGGACAGGTAAGTGTCCTTATTTTAAAAGTCAGCAGCTACAGTATTTGTAGGTGCTGACTTTTAAAAAGAAAATAATTTGGCAGAACTCCACTTTAATAACATTTTAGGATTAGGGTCAGGGGCTACCAAGGTCATTTTAGGGGTCAGGAAGCGGTTTAAAGTTAGAGCTAGGGTTATCTATAAGGATTTTTATAAAATGTATTTTTAATAGAGTAATGATATAAAAAAATAAGAATCTTAATTCTGTTTTTTGTTGCTGATTGTGGCCCTGCTCAGACCTGCCAAAACAAGAATAGAGGGAAAGTCTTCAGACTGGGACATTTGTTCTGGAGTGGTGACAACTGTCTAAGAGAGGATTTCCTGTGTGAACAGGAAAGGAAGTTAAATCTGAAATATTTTGCCTGCTCTGGTTTCGCCCTCCCATGCTCATAAACAGGTTTTCTGTTTTCATTACATACCTTATTTTAGTTATCACTGGGTCTCTGCCATTCTCTATGCAATGCAGAGTGTTTCGTCAGATTCGGCAACCTGTCAGAATGTGTAACGGAAGTGACGTTACATCGCCGCCATCTTGCTACACCCTGCACTCCTCCAGAGTAAGGATACACTGAGATGGGGGAAAGTCTTGTTACACCCACTGGAGTTTTGCATTTCACACTTATTTTTAACAGTAAAGTGAGTTTATATAGTGAAATTCAGTGCTTAGAACTCCCTCTGACTGGTTAGATGTTGAATTTTAAAAGCAGCGGCAAGCCTGCTGATCTCACAGGTTCGCTAATCTGACAGAAGATCGCTGCTTTTAAAATGAAACATCTAAACATTCAGACGGAGTTCTAAGTAGTGTATTTCACTATATAAACTCACTTTACTGTTAAAAATAAGTGTAAAATGCAAAACTCCGGTGGGTGTAACAAGATGTCTGCTTTCCCCCTTCTCAGTGTATCCTTATTATGGAGGAGTGCGGAGTGTAGCAAGATGGCGGTGACAAAATGTCACTTCCGTTACACATTCTGACGGGTTACCTAATCTGATGAAACACAGGCAGATCATAGCTGGTGGGAGGGGCCAGCAGGGGGCTGTACATCATAGCTCCCAACTGTCCCTGATTTGGAGGGACTGTCCCTGATTTGGAGCAATGTCCCTCTGTCCCTCTTTCCTCCTCATTTGTCCTTCATTTTGGTCTGATCTATATGGTTGTATATAAAATGCACTTTTTAGCTATCAAAAAATGTTTTCCAGCACTAAACCTTTCATCTTATTTCTAAATTGCTGCATTTGTAAATTCCAAAAGCCAATATAAAGGAATAGTCGTGGTAAAAAAAGGACTTGTGGGTTTAACCAATCTTGTTTTTTTTTGTAGAATTCTCCTTTAAGGGGGTGTGGTAGGGGGCGTGTCCTATGCCTGCATACTTTTGCTGATAGGTGTCCCTCATTCCCATCTCAAAAAGTTGCTGTACATAGCTTCCTGAAAACATCACAGCACCCTGCCTCAGTACTCCTCTCAAGAACTATCAGTTCTGATGCAAACAGTGAGCTTGCTCTTGGGAGAACATATGGGGGACAGTATGTCTGGGGAGCAAAGAGCTAGATGATGCTGGACGCCCTTCTAGCCAGGAAGCGAAGCAGGCTCCATTTGAATAGCTGAAACAGAAAACAGTGCAGAAAACTTTAAAACTTTTAATAGCGAAACGGTTAAAAACACTTACTAGCAGTAAGGGTAAACAGGCTCATCATAATGTAAGACATGGGTAGTCCCTGCATGATCCTATCCGCAGCGAAGAGCCTGCGCTCCCAGCCGTCCATTAGAGGGAAGCTGCGGGGAAAGGGAACAGGGAGAAAGCAGTCGCGCTGTGTAGGACCAGCATGGAACGCTGGACTCATGGATGGCGTCAGCGGAAGTGCACCCGGAACCAGCGTGGAACGCAAAGGCCGGGAAATGACTACTAATGGACGGGGCGCGTTTCAGAGCATCTGATAGGCTCCTTCTTCATGCCGTAACCATTTGAACAGCAGCAGCTTCTAAAGCACATTGTGAGATGGTTACAGTGTGCAGTGAAATAAGTCATTTCAGTACAGGGGAGGAGCCTGTACAACTGTGCAAAACTGCAGGCAAGTCTGGAGGTCAGATTTAACAGCTTTTGTACTGCATTGAATCAAGCACCGTCAGAGTTATTCTAGCCATTAATGTCAGTAAATCGAGCTGCCTGTAGATAGCTCAGTTCACACACACCATGTACAGAGTAGATCTGGCCAGCTCTGTACATTATGAATGTGGTGATTGATCAAAGGGAGAGACCCTTTCACCTCCTCACCCCTTCTATCCTACACATCCAATCTCCACACTGTCTATGTATAAAAAAAAAAATATATATATATACACTACCGTTCAAAAGTTTGGGGTCACATTGAAATGTCCTTATTTTTGAAGGAAAAGCACTGTACTTTTAAATGAAGCTAACTTTAAACTAGTCCTAACTTTAAACAAATATACTCTATACATTGCTAATGTGGTAAATGACTATTCTAACTGCAAATGTCTAGTTTTTGGTGCAATATCTACATAGGTGTATAGAGGCCCATTTCCAGCAACTATCACTCCAGTGTTCTAATGGTACAATGTGTTTGCTCATTGGCTCAGAAGGCTAATTGATGATTAGCAAACCCTTGTGCAATCATGTTCACACATCTAAAAACAGTCTAGCTCCTTCCAGAAGCTACAAAACTGACCTTCCTGTGAGCAGATTGAGTTTCTGGAGCATCACATTTGTGGGGTCAATTAAACGCTCAAAATGGCCAGAAAAAGAGAACTTTCATCTGAAACTCGACAGTCTATTCTTGTTCTTAGAAATGAAGGCTATTCCATGCGAGAAATTGCAAAGAAATTGAAGATTTCCTACAACGGTGTGTACTACTCCCTTCAGAGGACAGCACAAACAGGCTCTAACCAGAGTAGAAAAAGAAGTGGGAGGCCGCGTTGCACAACTAAGCAAGAAGATAAGCACATTAGAGTCTCTAGTTTGAGAAACAGACGCCTCACAGGTCCCCAACTGGCATCTTCATTAAATAGTACCCGCAAAACACCAGTGTCAACATCTACAGTGAAGAGGCGGCTGCGGGATTTTGGGCTTCAGGGCAGAGTGGCAAAGAAAAAGCCTGAGACTGGCCAATAAAAGAAAAAGATTAAGATGGGCAAAAGAACATAGACATTGGACAGAGGAAGACTGGAAAAAAGTGTTGTGGACGGATGCCAAAGGTGTGCAATGCTGTAATTGCTGCAAAAGGAGGATTCTTTGATTAAAGCAAAGTTTGATGTAAAAACAATGTTATTTCAAATACAAATCATTATTTCTAACCTTGTCAATGTCTTGACTCTATTTTCTATTCATTTCACAACGTATGGTGGTGAATAAGTGTGACTTTTCATGGAAAACACAAAATTGTTTGGGTGACCCCAAACTTTTGAACGGTAGTGTATATATACACACATAGCTCCCAACTGTCCCTGATTTGGAGGGACTGTCCCTGATTTGGAGCAATGTCCCTCTGTCCCTCATTCCCCCTCATTTGTCCCTCATTTTGGTCTGATCTGTATAGATGTATATAAAATGCACTTTTTATCTATCAAAAAATGTTTTCCAGCACTAAACCTGAATTGTTGCATTTGTAAATTCCAAAAGCCAATATAAAGGAATAGTAGTGGTAAAAAAAAGCACTTGTGGGTTTAATCAATCTTGTAATTCTCCTTTAAGGGGGCGTGGCAAGGGGTGTGTCCCAGGGTGTGTCCCAGTAAAAAAAAATGTAAACAATCAAATTTCTTCATCAATTTAGGCCAATTTGTATTCTGCTTTATATTTTTGGTAAAAAAAATAAATAAAGCGTACATTGATCAGTTTGCACAAAAGTTATAGCGTCTACAAACTATGGGATATATTTATGGAGTTTATTGTTTTTACTAGTATAGGCAGCAGGATCAGCGATTTTTTGCTGGACTGCGACATTGCGGCAAACAACTCGGACACTAAGTGACCATTTTTGGGGACCAGTGGCACCAATACAGTGATCAGTGCTGAAAAAAAATGCACTGTCACTGTACAAATGACACTGGCAGGGAAGGGGTTAAGATCAGGGACAATCAAAATGTTAACTGTGTTCCCTGGGTGTGCATTCTTACTGTGTGGGGGATGGACTGACTGGAGGAAGAGACACATCTGTGTTCCCGATTAGCAAGATCTCTCTCTCCCTCTGTGACAGAACAGCGGTCTGCCTTGTTTACATAGGCAGACCACCGATTTGTCTCTCCTACAAAGGATCGGCGAGTCCCGGTGCCCATCGCGCCTGATAGACCCGCTGATTGGCCCCCGCTGTGTCCAATCACATTGGGAGCGTGGCTCCGCCATCGCGCGCCCCAGAGCTGACAACAGAAATCACGTACAAATATGTGATTTTGCGCTTAAGGGCCGCCCTGCTGCAGTAAATGTAAGTAGGGTTGTACTTAAGTGGTTAATGGCATCCCAGTCTTATGCCCTGTACACACGATCGGACATTCCGACAACAAAATCCATGGATTTTTTCCGACAGATGTTGGCTCAAACTTGTCTTGCATACACACGGTCACACAAAGTTGTCGGAAAATCCGATCGTTCTGAACGCGGTGACGTAAAACACGTACGTCGGGACTATAAACGGGGCAATAGCCAATAGCTTTCATCTCTTTATTTATTCTGAGCATGCGTGGCACTTTGTCCGTCGGATTTGTCCACACACGATCGGAATTTAAAGGATTGGATTTTGTTGTTGGAAAATTTTATAGCCAGCTCTCAAACTTTGTGTGTCGGAAATTCCTATGGAAAAAGTCCGATGGAGCCTACACACGGTCGGAATTTCCGACAACACGCTCTGATCGCACATATTCCGTCGGAAAGTCCGACCGTGTGTACGGGGCATTAGTCTGTAGGGTTCAATATTGAGTTGGCCCACCCTTTGCAGCTTTAACAGCTTCAACTCTTCTGGGAAGGCTGTCCACAAGGTTTAGGAGTGTGTCTATGGGAATGTTTGACCATTCTTCTAGAAGTGCATCAGGCACTGATGTTGGATGAGAAGGCCTGGCTCGCAGTCTCTGCTCTAATTCATCCCAAAGGTTTTCCACCGGGTTGAGGTCAGGACACTCATCCATGTCTTTATGAACCTTGCTTTGTGCACTGGTCCAAATCATTTGGTGGAGGGGGGATTATGGTGTGGGGTAGTCTTTCAGGGGTTGGGCTTGGCCCCTTAGTTCCAGTGAATGGAACTATCAGGGCGTCAGCATATCAAGACATTTTGGACAATTTCATCCTTTTCGGGCGCCTGAATTACAGTGGCGGGGGGTGTTTTTGAAGCACCTGATTGGAGCCATAAGGCTCTAATAGGCTTCAAAAAAGGTGACCTGCGAGTGCCATGCTTGGCGCTCGCAGTTCACCCAGGTGTGTTAGGAAAGCGAATATTCATTCGCTGTTCTGACTCTGAACCTCCTCTCCGCCAATCAGGTGCTCGGGTCTGTTACCCGTCATCTGATTGGCTGAAAGGACAGGCGCTGTGATTGGACGCCTATCAGGAAGAGGGGACGGAAGGGGACGACTGGAGGACACCGCTCGCCGACGTCACCCGCTGCCCCACAGAGACAGGGTAAGTGCTGGGCAGACATCGAGCGGGCGGGATCACAGTGGTGGCATTCGATGGCACAGTGGCTGCAATTGATGGGCACAGTGGCTGCAATTGATGAGCACAGTGAGACTGCAATGTTTTTGTTTTTTTTTTCAGAATTTTTCAGTGTGTTTGCGCCCCCCAAAAAATTTGAGCACCAGCCGCCACAGGTTAAGGCAGTGCTCCTGAAAATAATGGTGGCCCCACAAAATATTGACACTTTGGGCCCAATTTGGACATTTTCACTTAGGGGTGTACTCACTTTTGTTGCCAGCGGTTTAGACATTAATGGCTGTGTGTTGAGTTATTTTGAGGGGACAGCAAATTTACACTTTATTTCTTCAGTGTTGTCACATGAAAAGATAGAATAAAATATTTACAAAAATGTGAGGGGTGTACTCACTTTTGTAAGATACTGTATATGTTATACTATGTGGACTATATATTAACCCCTTCATTGCCAGACTGTATAGAACTTGTACATTAACCTTTCCATCTCCTCCCTCAGTGTATGACATGTATAGGCTGTATCTAGTGCACTATTATCAAGCTCCAATATTTACCCACCTCAGTACCAGCCTGTTTCCTAATTTCCATAAATAAAGTAGCAAAAATAATATCACCCATTTACTTTCTAAAAATAGGTCATTTGGGGGTTTTCATACTGCCCTGACATTTTTAGTTTAACAGAAAAATGTGCTCTTTATTCCTTTATAGAATAAATAAACCCCCAGTGGTTACTAAAAAAAAACCCCAAAAGAATGCTTTTTCTGTCTTACAAAAAAAAAAAAAAAACAATGTAAAATTAATTTGGGGTACAGTGTTGCCGAGTAACTGTCAGTCAAAATGTCAGACTAAAAAATGTCCTGGTAATGAAGGGGTATGACAGGCTAGTACTTGAAAGGTTAAGGGAGAGAGGACAGCAAAAAAAAAAACCTGAAAAAAGTATATATACTTTAAGTAATATGATTAGAGGTGGGACAGGGTTGAACATTAACCACGTAAGGACCACCCCACTTTCTTATACTGCGGCAGGGCGGCCCTATAGTGCGAAATATTGTACCTGTACGTGATTTTTTTTTCCAGGTCTGGGGTGCACACGTGTGCTACCAGCGACCCACTGTCTAATCACAGCGGGTCCGGCGGACCCGATGTCTGTTGGGACCCGCCGATCGTTTCCGAGGCAGACAGAACGGTGGTCTGCCTATGCAAACAAGGCAGATCGCCGTTCTGTGACAGAAGACCGAGATCTTGTGTTTCTGCTAAGCAGGAACACGGATCTCTGTCTTCTTACAGTACAAGCCCCCCCCCCCCCCCCCACAGTTAGAAAGCACTCCCTAGGGACACATTTAACCCTTTGATCGCCCGATGTTAACCTCTTCCCTGCCAGTGTCATTAGTACAGTGACAGTGCATATTTTAGTATTGATCACTGGTCCCCAAAAAAAAAGTGTCAAAAGTGTCACTTAGTGTCTGCTTTGTCCACAGCAAATGTCACAGTCCTGTTATAAGTCGCTGATCGCCACCATTACTACGGTAGGAAAAAAAAATCAATAAAAATTCCATAAATATATCCCATAGTTTGTAGACGCTATAACTTTTGTGTAAACCAATCAGTATACGCTTATTGGGATTTTTTATTTACCAAAAACATTTAGCAGAATACATGTTGACCTAAATTAGTGAAGAAATGTAATTTACATTTTTTTATTGGGTATGTTTTATAGCAGAAAGTAAAAAAAAATAGTGTGTTTTTTTGCCAAAATTGACAGCTTTTTTTATTTATAGTGTAAAAAATAAAAAATGTAGAGGTGATCAAATACCACCAAAAGAAAGCTCTATTTGTGGGGAAAAAAATGACATACATTTTATTTGGGAACAGCGTCACATCGGCCTGCGCAATTGTCAGTTAAAGTAACGCAGTGCCGTATTGTAAAAAAAAATAGCCTGGTCAGGAAGGGGTAAAAACTTTCCGGGGCTGAAGTGGTTAAGAATAGGTTGTATGTCAGGGCATGTGCCATGCCAGTCTCTCCCTCCCCCCACCACCACCACCAAAAATGAATGTCCCCCCTCTACCATGCTGACAGTTTGCAAATAAAGCTGTAACCGAAACCTAAATTGGTCCTATGGAGTGTGAACGCAGGGACGGATGGGCTACAGTATGTCGGTGTAAATTTCCAGAACACCCAGTGCAGTCCGTCCTCCTCTCAGGAAGGAGCATTTTTCTAATTGCTTGGCATTTTTCATGTTGCAGAGCAGGACTGGTGTAACGCAGCTCCTGGGTGACATAAAGTGGTAACAATTTAATTATATGCCTGAAGAAGCGCAACTAAATCAGAGAAAGTAGGAGGCTGGGAGGCAGCAGGATGGTGTCAGCGGGGCCACTTCCAGGACTGGGAAAAGACAGAAGAGTATATTTATAAAGTGGGGAATGTGACATTCCATAAACATTCACTGCAGATGTATCTTCATGCTGCATGGGCTTTAACTTAGTCAATGTCAACATGGGTAGGGCTGCTATTAGAAATCACCCCCCCCCCCCCCCCCCTAAAAAATATAAAAACAATATTTTCACCAAAAAAAAAAAAAACTAAAACACAAAAATCATTATTAGTGAACACAAACATCCAAAAGATAATACTGTATTCATTTAACCCCTTCCCGCCCGGCCTATTGTAATATGACAGCCAGGCGGGATCCCTATTATCCCGGGAGGATGTCATCTGCCTTTTCCTTCAACCCCCACTTTATTCCACTCAATGTGCACACCACTGGCCCAACATTTATTTACTCTGTAATGTTTTATTTTCATGCCCTTCTAGTTTCCCAGCATATACCAGCACTTACTTCATGCTGGTCCCTATATTGCCATCATATTTTGAAGATTAAACACAATAGCACATAGTTAGAGCCAGAAGAGGTGATGTGCATATGTTATGAATATGATCTCCTCCTGCATCTCCATGCAGACTGTTGCTCCTCCTCTGCTTAACTCCCGCAGACTAATCCTCCTGCGAATTCCCCATCCATTACCGTGTAAAAGATGAGGATATCACTCTTGACCATGTAAAAGTGATGGTCCCAGAACTCCTTTTCCTCCTGCACAAACTCCTTAATACTGAGGTTAAGTAATGTCACATCTTCTTCTGTTGAGCAAATAGGACCCACTCCGAATAAGTCCCTAAGCAGGCTCTGGTTGCTCGCTGCTACCAAGCCTGAGGCCTGCAGCACCTCTCCCCGGAGGCCTAGTAGTTTAAAAGCATTTTTAAGGATAGTGGACTACTGTTCCCAGCCAGCCCAACTTGCAAATCCTGTGCCCTCAGGCCACATCGATTTGACACAGATCCCCAGTCTCTCCTCTGATCCAGGACTCCTCATCATTCACCGTGTAAATGATGAAGACTTTGCTAATGGCCGTGTAGAAGCAAAGTTCCCTCACAGACTTCCTGGCACATCCAGCCCTCCACTGTGGTACACTCATCGACCTTCCACTGCCCCGAGCCCTTGATGAGGAACTTGACGGGACCATACATTCCGACAGCTTCACCTGCCCCTCGGCTCCAGGAGTTCTTTATCATCGACCGTGTGGTGGCAAAGACATTGCCAATGACCGTGTAGAGGCAAAGTTCCTTCACAGCTCTCCCTAGGCCTCCTCCTAAGATCGGTACACCCTCCCCCCCCAGGTGGGGGTGCCCTACTGCTGCTGCCTAGTATTCCATTCCTCACTTGACTCAGCCGACATCCCCCCCCCCAGTGGCATGTTACCTCAGCTTATATAGGAGGCCCACCCCCTGCCAATACCAATTGGGGATTGGTCAGGTCTCCCACATGAGCTGCCTGCCACTCCAGTTCCAGGCCCAGCCCCTCTTCCAGAATCTTCTCCCTGAAAGCAGGGGCGACGCCTCAGAACTAGAGCACAGGTGGTCACACCCACTGCTACTCTGACCACTCTCAGCCCCTAGTTCAAAACAGACAGGCCTAGCTTGCAGCATAGGCCTGCCTAAATTTTCCTGTGCTGACAGTTCCTAGTAAAAATCTATTACTAGCACCTACCTATTGGTAGAGGGTGCTTGTGTGTGTATGTGTGTGTGTATATATATATATATATATATATACATACACACACACACTCACACACACTCTTTTACTATTTTTACAACATGCATACCCAACACTGCAGGAGGTTTACCTATATCCACAGGGTCTTTCTGATATACACATATACTCTTTTACCATCTTTGCAGTTCATGATCATGGACAAGGGGAGACCTCTAAGGACACTTGCACTTGTATCTACCAAAGCCATGTCGGTGCTCCGGTTGTTCCCCCGTTGGGGTTACCTTTTGCTGCACCTCCTCAGCTCCCGTGCTGGATGTTTGTTGCTGCCAACACCGGTGGTTTCAGCGACTGATGGCCTGGTCCAGCCCATTGGTGAGTATGGGGTCCCCAGCCTGACCACAATGATTACTCACCTTCCTGCCTCTTTGATGCAACATACACTCATTAATTTAATTTACTACTTGTATTACAGATTTAGCAAAGCATTTACCCCTGAAGAGCGAGCGCGGTCTTGTGAAACATCATCGGGTACTACTGATGTTCGCACATTTCTCTAGTGTTTTTATATTGGTATACACTGTTTTACCATGGATGTGGATTGTCCCATGCACATTGTATGCATATTTTATCAGCCTGCATTTATTGCTGTTTGTGTTTCAGATGCACAACAATTAATTTTTTTTACTTCCATGATATGTTTTTTGACTAACCATATTCACCTCACTCAAAGTCCCATGGCAAACCCCATGTATATACAGTATGTATTAGGGATGGAGGTGATCTTGGGGTGACACCAGACCTTGGATATTTATGTTTCTACAGTTACAATTAGGGATGCACCGATACCATTTTAATTTTTTATCGTTTATAAAATAGACGTGAACAAAGGAAAAAAAAGCAGGAAAATAATTAAATGCAGGCAAATAGGGAGTTAATTAAGGCTGATTAGAGTAAATTAAGGGTTAATAAGGGGTTAAACAGAGGAACACTTGTTCATCTATTTGATCTGCAGATGAAGAAACAAAGATACAAAAAGAAACAATGTTTCTTTTTATTTTAGTGTTTCAGGGCTGAGCAATGTTGTTAATAAACATTGCCGACTGCTCTTTTTTTTTTTTTGACAGCTCTAATTACTGGACTTCTTTAACACGGGAGATCCACTGACAGCTCAAAGAGCTGAGCCTGAAAGTATCAGTTTCAGGTATCGGTGCATTTGCACGAGTACCGATACTTGTGCTGATACTCAGTATCGGCACCGATACTAGTATCGGTGCAACCCTAGTTGCAATACAATTCAATACAGGAGGGATCAGAAAACCCTACTCATTAGAGCTTACAATCTAGAATATATAAAATATGCAAAGTGGTTGGAAGCTTCAGAATGGCAAAGATGTTCTTACAAATTATGCGAGCAGACTGCAGTTCCTCTTTAATATAGACATGAAAGGCAAACCATTTGTGTATAGACTATAAAGAAAAGTATATATATATATATATATATATATATATATAATTATCACATTCCCTCTCTTCTCAGCTGCATAAATGCTGGGGGAAAAGAAGCAGCAGTACACAGAGCTTCCCAGTGAATGGCTGTGCATTGAGGGCATGTCAGGGCAAGTCTGATCATTGGAGAGCAGGCTGAGTTTCCAGCACAGCTAGAGAACTGACCACGGTGTGCTCTCCTGCTTAGTGTGGTCATTTTTTAATAGGAAAGCAAGGGGACTGGCAGGAACACCAGGGCCTTCACATGAAGGAAGCAATACAAAGAACAGGAGACTTTCTCATACAAGTACATGGTACAGCAGGCACATATCAGGAATATGAAATGTTGGGGACCAAACACTTTAACCCTTGCAATGTGGACGCAGCAACACTACAAGGAAGATAAACTCCTGGACGAACAGGTATACAACTAAATTACATATAAATAATTTGTTTTACCAACCAAAGTAACTCTGTTCACTCAGACTTTTGATCCAGGCAGCTCTGTCAAACAGCATAACCAGGTCCTTTACCACCAGAAACCTCTTTGCAGACTACATTGCAGTTGAGTAACACAGCTCAGACCAGGACCAACCCCAGTCTGCAATTGGACAGTGGAGAAGCAGAAGCACCCCGATGGACACATCACCCCGCTCCTATCACCAAGATCAGCTTACAGACCTGCCCTCTCCCAGTTCTGCTGTGCAGGGGACTACCTGGCCAAGGGAATGCTGGTAAAAATGATGAACCTGTGTTCAATTTAAATACCCAATCACGTGCAAGAGAAAGAAAACAAAACAGGGATGCTAGCACCATTGGGTGTTTACAGGTTTACCTTATTTGCCTTTGTTAACGGCCGCTATTCTTTTAGTAGAACCCCCCCCGGCTGTTCTATTGTATCCAATTCTATAATGATGTAACCTTCATTCTGTGCTGTGAGCCAGGATATTCTATATACAGTATATACTTACACACATACCAGGAAAGTGTTCATCTGTTCCCCATTCCTGGCATGCACCACAAATGAGAAACATACTTTGCAGCGATAGACAGGAACAGTCGTTGGGTGCGTGGGAAATGTATAATTTAGACAACTGTTTACAAATTCTAGTTGTGACATCTTGGCAGGATAAGAGCTCCGTATGCTCTTCTGGATTACAGAAAATAATAGATTTCCAGATAAAAGCCACAGACCAATGTTACTTTATTTATTAGCAGTTAATGTGACTCAAGGGGATCAAATCAAGACAAACCACAGGAAGGAGGGTCACTAGAAGAACGAGAAGATAATGGAAAATATCCCAAGAATGTCTTACCACGGCCAAGGAACAACATGGAAGCCTGCAGACCCTGCATAAATTTATGAGGATCCACTAACTCCAGACCTCTTGTAACATTAAAGGAAAACTTTTGAGGCTTGGCGGTGGCCATTGTTGACTTCTCTTTCAACAAACGCTGGTTGCCTAGTTCAGAGTCACTAACCCAGAACCATAATGCAGATAAGGACTTCTTAGGTGTGTAGCACCCTACTAGAGTAGTATAGGCTGTTTTATTTAGTTAGCTTCTCTGTAATCAGTGGGGTTGATTGTTTAGGCCTGCTCAGCATCTCGCAGGCTGCTGCTTTGGTTACTTCTCCCTGTATTCTATAGGATTCTAGTGGGAGAAAGAACAGAGTAGGCAGTCTGAATATTTATGGAACTCCAGCCAATCCCTGGGGAGGTGTACCCAGTAGGTGGTGAGAGAGCCCATCAATAGTCTGAGGCAGGAGAGCTGAGTGTTCCTCTGGTCCAGTCCTGCTGAAGGAGACCCTGTGTAAGGGACTCTGCACCTGGGGCAGGAGTGCTGGAGAATCCTTTGTGAAGAAATGCAGGTCCCAGCTAGGCTTAGCTGGGGGCCTATTTGCAAGCTTAGTCCTGGAATCAATTTGGGTCAGGAGAGAGCAAGAATGAAGTTGGGGGAAAGAGTGTCCAACTGCCCCTATAGTGGTATGAACCTGCATCTCCCAAAAGTATTTTACTGGTGGATATTGAAAGGAGGCAACTGCTGATCCTGCGGGTGGATGGTCCATGTGCTGGAGAGTCAGTGACTGTGTGTAGCTTTTGGTCTCTGGGAGAATTCATAGTTACTGTCAGCATTACAGATTCTGTATGAAATTTTTGTACAGTGCAGAAAGATAGTTAAGGAGTCCTCCAAATGTTCAGTTCTGGGGTATTCCATGCTCCCTCGCCCCATCTAAGTTCTATGTTCCAATAAAACCCTAAAAAGACACCCCTAGACCTTTCCTTTGAAACAGTGGAAGAGTGAAGAAAATGCTGTGCCTGGCTGTGTGTGTTCTCTAACTGGGGGAAGAAGGCCAAGTCCACCAGTGACTCTCTAGTGGGTGGGCTACATGTTCATTCCTGATGTTTATGTTTAAGGGATCTTGTACACCATTTTAAACTTTTAAAACTTAAAGTGGCCACAAGATGCCTACCTTTGCCTCTATTAGCCGAAAAAAAAAGTTTCTCCTGTGCCTCTTTGTGATTTAATTTATTACTGGGGCTGGTCTTGCTCTTTTAATGTGTTAAGCAATGTCGAAATTTGAAAAGAGTGCAAACAAATATTTTAAGAATCCAAAAGTATCTTACTGGTTGTGCAAGTGACAACAAAAAAGAAAAAAAAGGCAATCATTATGTTTCAAGCCATTGACTGGCTCAACTATATATAAACGTCTCAAGCTGGGCGACCTTGACCTCTGGGGGGACCCCTGTTTGTGGAGACCTGCAGAACCTAGGATATTTGACCTAGCTAAAGACATGCAATCTACTAGTGAATGGTCCATTTCCAGCACCTTTCTCCCATCTCGAGTTGGATTCCCCTAACCACTAATTTGGGTATAGTATTGTGTATATAGAAGTTTGCCATTTATTTTTTTTATTGGTTGAACTTGTTTTGTTTTTCAACCTATGTAACTATGCCCAAGCGTGGCTAACTGCACTGCCTCCTCCCCACTACCCTGTCCCCCACTCCACTTCACTGGCCAGCAAGGGCACTGTCATTGGATGAGTGGTCCAAAAAGGTATTGGTAGAGGGGTGCCAAACACGGATTTTCACTTAGTCATTACTTGGCCCATATTCAGTAGCTCACCCCAAAGATGGGGATCCCCCAGGAGAGGACATTCTCTCGAGTTGAGAAATCCAAGTGTAAAAGGGTCAAACAGGGCTCCAAATGAAAAATCCTCAGTAGTCCAAAGTCTTTATTGTTCAACTGGTTACAACAAACAGGGCAAAGGACAGGTTGGTGGTCCTTTGCTCTGCTTGTTGTAACCAGTTGAAGACTTTGGACTCCTAAGGATTTTTCATTTGCAGATCTCCTTGTCCTATTACAATTGGATGAGTGGTGGCAGTCTGGTAGAGCTAAAAGAGTTTGTTTCAGTGTTGTACTGAGAAAACCAACCGTGTCTGCAATCCTTTTAAAAAGTTCTATAAAGTATGTCAAAAATTAAACTCTGGTTGCAAGGGATCTCTATAAATTTGACTTGAAGCTCAGTGCAGGCTTCTTAGAAAAGCACTGAACCAATCACACAAGTAGAAAAAAAAACATTTATGGCGGAATTCTGTACAGAGTAAGCATAATACCTTCAGGTTGCAAGGTAGCAAATTTTTCATTTCTACCAAGTTCCGGCATTTGCAGATTGCAATTAAAAAGCAGTTTTTAATAAAATGTAAATTAATTGAATGTTTTTTTTTTTTCCCACCCATACCATCCGCTCTGGAGCATCTTTTTGCATTTTTAAATATCTAGGAATATTACAGGTGAACTAGATGTATTAATGCTGAAATAGTTTTGATTGGTGATGTGACCTTGGGTTAGATGTTGTGGTTTTTTTGTTGTTTTTGGGATGTTTTTAGTTTTTTTCCCCAAAAAAAAAAAAAAAATCTGAATAAAAAAAATAAAGTAAATAATTACATAATGGCATATGCAGCAGTAATATGTATCATTATAGTGAAAGTGAACTTTTTCTTGAACACTCCTGAAATAAATGACAGTACAATGTGTAATATTTTAAAATAAGCTTTATTTTTCGTTTTTTGCCTCCATGCCTTTAGAATTTACCCACGCAGAGGCGGGCATATTTAAAACTAATGATACCAATCATTTTAAACTATGTATATTTCACTCTCTTAAATAGATCCATCTTCTTAGTAACATCTGTTTTTTAGAATTATTTCCTAGCATGTAATGAAAAATACTAAACCATGAGCTTTATTAAAAAAATAAAACGCAGGAAAAAAAAAAAAGAAAAAAAAAAAGCTTTATAAAACATTTCGCCTGGACAGACACCCACAGGCTGTTCCTTAGCCAGACTGATCCCTTTAAAAAGCTCTGGCGTTTTTAACGAGTGCCCTCCGCAATAAACCGTGGAAGCAGCCAAGCAGCCATATTGGAGGACTTGGCCAACAATCGGCCTATCAGTTCGCTACAACCTAGTGACATCACTGCGCTGTCACCAGGCCCTAAGGAACAGAGGGGCTGCATTCTATGGAACACTTGTTAACAGGCAACATGGCTGCTGCATTGTTTACAGAAGACAGGCACTCTTAAGCCACTGTTCGCCAGTGATCACACACATCATAATAACAAGAAACGATATTTATAATTTTAAGACTATATATATCCCTTTCAAATAGGGTGCACTAAATTCAAAAATACCATCTAACGTTATCAAATGTTTACAGTTTTCAGGAGGTTGACATTCGTTTTTTTTGTTTTTTTTTAATGACAGGAAATAAAAACAAATTGTAAAAAAATCGGCAGCATTTTGTACCCAAATTTTCTAAACGTTAGTAGAAAGGGACAAAAAACAAAACAAAACAAAAAAAACCCCCAAAAAAACAAAAACTGGTTTACAGGCAACTCAACCAGTCTCAGAAAAACATTAATTTACAGTTACTTGCACAGAGAATTTTTGACCCATATTTATCAGTCCAAAAAAAAAAGAGAGCGCGCTCTTGTCACCCATAGCAACCACATTTTTTTTATATTAAAAAGAAAATTTTTTAGCAAATTTGGTTGATTTGGACAACGAGCACCAGACTCTCTTCATGTCTTTTGATAAATAAGGCTCTTTAATTTAAAAATAAAATGCCCAAACTAAGACCTATTCTTGTGACTGCCAGCCAGCGCTACACAGCCTGGAATCACTGACTTTCAATGGAGAACAGAGAATGCCATTAAATACAGATTTGTTTTTTCTTTACTGTGCAAACCAGATTTATACAGAGCAGCGTACACAGGAAAAAAACACAATGATACAGTGAATGGATAAAACAGATGAAATGATGCTTATAAAAATCATTCCATGAGCTGCATGCTTTGTAAAAATGCTAGGCCTCATTTACAAAAAAAGGTTTGGCAGAACCGTTCTACCTATAACAGGTTCTGATTTTCATTTTACTAATGCAAAAAAAGGCAAGATTTTGATGGGCTGCTATGGCAACGTAGATGTTTTGATGAATGAGGCCCCAATCTTTTGCGGTTGGGGGGGGGGGGAGATGGGGTGGGCTGTTCTGTTACATTGTGGAAAGCAGCCATTTTGCCTGGAGCCAGTCACTGAAGCCAAACGTTCAGAAAGTGTTTTTTCTATATATGAGGTGCAAAATCCTTATGAATCGCTTCTTTGCTCATCAAGCCTACAAATGCCTGCCTGTGTGTAAAGTGTCAAGCGCACGGTTAAAGTGTACCTTAGGTCTTGATAGAGTGAAGGTGGCCCAATTAGTTGAATAAGCCAACTGGAATCCATTTAACTGAAGCCTGGATGAATTCAGATGGGTTGCTATGGATACTGCACTGGGGGTGTATTTGATAAAACAGTACAGAGGGTACAGAACCCACAGCCACCAGTCACAACCCATCTTATACTGGGCTGGCTGATAGGTTGCCATGGGTTACTGTCAGGGCTTGGACAAGGGGTGGTCAGGAGGGGCGGCTGCCCTGGGCACTGTGATATAATGTGAGGTGGGGGGGGCACCACAAGTAGATGAGGGAAGGGGATTTGTATTGAAAGGGGGAATTTGGGGGGGGGGGGGGGGAAGTATTGTTATAGGAGGGGAAATTTCGGGGGGGTGGAGTGCTAATAGTGGGAGAATATTTGTGCTAGGAGGGTGGATTGGAGGGGAACATGTGTACTAGGAGGGGGCATTTGGCATGATTGCCCTCGGCTCTAGATGACCTTGTCCTGGCACTGGTTACTGTATGTATTACTCCTTAAACTTCACCTAATAAGCGTGTAACAGTTCATTAAAATGTATCACAACTAAACAGTGGACCTCGTTTAACAATGTATGGGGGGTCATTAAGTAGTACAATCAAATCATACAATCTCCCTAAGGGACCCAATACAAATTATTCAGATGCCAATATAGAGGGGCTGCCAAGACAACTTGGCTACTGCCTTACTGAAAATGTTGCTGGTACACTTTTTTGTGTGTTGACAGCTTATTTAAAATGAATGGGTTGCTTAAAAAAGCCCAACTTCAGGTGCATAAAAAAAAAAAAAATGCATTGAGGCCCCCAAAGGTTTAATGCTTGTTATGTCTAAGGTGCCAAAATAAGAAATACTTACCTTACACCATACTCTAGCAGGCTCCCGGGTCACTCCAGCCTCCTCTCTAAGCCCCCATGTATACTTGAGAACCAACCAGAAAAAAGACCAGTGTGTAGTGGCTGATGAAGAGGAATGACCCCTCGAAACACGTTCCATCAAACGAAGGACGGTTTTTGCATGGGACTACTTGTGACAGCCGGACTTCCTAGTTTAAGGCTCTCCCCCACAGTGATTCCATGGTGGTCCTAGTGGCCTCGGAGTATTTAGAATCCAGTTCGCCTGGCCAGGGCTGGGTGACAGCCATCAGAGGGGATTGGTTTTAGCCCACTTGGTCTGTAGTGTAAGAGGTCTGTTCATTTCCTAATTGTCTGACTGGGCGTGCATTTTATCTTTCTAATAAACGTAATGATTGCTTTTAATACTACACCATTTGCAATTTTGTGCGCTGTGTTCCCCTTCCTATTTCACCCATATAGACTGAGCATTTTGTAATGTGTTTCCCTACACCTGACTACACTCAACATGCAGAATGTCATTCTTTGTAATTGTGACTTAACATTTCAAATTTCAGTCACCTGTAAAGCTTGGTGTCCTACACGCAAAGAAGGAAACTTTTGTTCAGTGAAATCCGCCATTTTTGCCCCACAGTCCTCATTAGGAGTGCCTTAAGGTGCTCCCGGCCATAATTGCATGCTTGCCCCTTCCATGTATAGTGCAGAATTAGAAGCTCTGCATTATACGTGACAATGCTGGTAGACAGTCCACAGCCTGGAGTTTCAGGGAGAAGAGGACGGCACCAAAGTGGGGGTTAGTGTAAGTAATGCCGATTCTTGTTCTACCCCTTGGACACATTTAACCGTTGCAGGTGTGTGCCCCAATGCAAGGGGGGATGCTGGCTATTTTTCGGGGTTGGGCTTTAACACGTTACAAACGCAAACGTGTAAAGATCTAACAGATTTACCAACAACTATATGGCAAAAGGGCCAACGAAGACAACTCTTTTAGGCTAAATCCAATTAGACTGTCCCATGTTCTACATAATTAAAGAGGAGATTTGTACAATCAGACTAATGTGGGGCCAGTTTTGGACAGTCTGTCCCACTTGCAATTTAGCTTCTTCCCTACAGTCTTCACACATTACATACAAGAGGTTCAGGATGGCTGCCAGCAAATGGTGCAATTCACATATACAACAAACAGACTTGAAGTGTATCTAAACCCAAAACCAAAAATGTAATATATTGCAGATAACTAGTACATGGTGTGGTGGCTGCATATGTTTTTGTTATTAAAGTGGAAGTAAACCCTGCTATCATTTTCAGCCAAGGAAGCTGCCATCTTGGCCTTTGATCTTCAACTGCCATGATGCTCCACATGTGGTCAGTTATGACACCAGACATTGGATGGTTTGACAGTTTGGTTGAGAGCACAACCAATGTGACAGTCACATTTTCGGCACGTTTTCTTAAAACTGTTAAATCGATGAGTTTACTTCGGCTTTAAAGTATCTTTTGTTTTATTTTCACCTAGTAATCCTACCAATCACACATTTCCTTTCTCTGGATGGCTACGTCACTTCTGCACTGTATCTATGGAGGAGCCACGTTTGACATCCTAGGACAACAAGCATGTATGTAGCTCTTCATCTCCTTTACATAGAGGGCAGGGCATTTGCTAGATTACAGAAGATAGCTAGGAAGGAAAATGTTCTTCGGTGCAGCTCACAGGACGTGACAAGGACATGGTATTTCTGGCAAGATCAAAAGTATTTCCTGTATTTGCTGAAAACGTTCTTATTAAAAAAACAAAACAAGGACTGTAAGCTGCAATATATTACATTTTTGTTATATGGTTTTAAGTTATTATTTAAGCAATAAGGCAACACAGAGAAAACTAACCAAGCAACCGATTAGAATTTATTTTTTACAGGTTAAAAAAAATCTAATTGGCTGTGATTGGATCCCATGATTTGCCCATCACAACAGTTCTTTACTAAATAAGCCTTTTATCGTCTCTTGATAATGAAATTGTGCAGTAATAAACATTTAAAAAAAAAACAAAAAAAAAAAAACACCAAAATGATCCAAATCTATACACACATGAATGCGATTCTTAAAAACACGATGGATATGTTAAAGGGGTGCAGGTTGGAAGACATGACCAGGTGAACGTTAGAATGATCTACGTTATCAGCGCGATTTTGGTTGAGCTGCATTAAAAACGTGACAGAGCCCACGCGACCTCTGCGATACTGACAGGGAGGGACAGCGACGTCCGAACACAGGATATAAACATACCTTCATCCTCTAGGAAAAATAGAACTTCAATATTTACTTTATAATTTAGATATAACAACTTTGTGCATTTATGCAAATAAATAAAAAAATACAAAACATAAAAGGATAGAAGTGAAATAAAACTTTGTCTGGCAGGCATTAAAAGGTAAAAGTGCACCTGTCACTCACACTCTGTGTGGCGGCAGCCATCTTGTCCACTGATGATGCGCAGACAAGGGGAGTGGGGGTGGGTTATTTTCTGCCCCAGGTGTCAGCAGCTTGGCCGAAAACATTGGCTCCGCCCACATAGGGGGCTTAGGGTCATGGGTTGCGACGATGGAAATGGCTGCCGCCGAGATGCCCAAGAAACAGGTACATTCTGGTACTTCATCCGCGAAAGTCTGGCAGACTTCCCGAAATAAAGATTCTGTATAGAATTCCTTTTGTACAAAAACGCTGGCACACCCCTGTAACAGGATAATGTCACTCGAAACGTCTCAAAGTACAGAATGCGTTACACCATGGGCTCAAGAACACAGCGTTCAGGACGAGACACTACAAGCACAAAGTGCACAGGTTTTTTTTTCTCGTTATTTACAAATACACAGTAGTTTTTCAAGTTTAAAAAAAAAAAAAAGAAACAAAAAAAAAAAAAAAAAAAAAAAAAGAAAAAAAAGAAACATAACCCAACAGGATAAACCTTACAAAATGAAATCCAGTAAAGACAATTTTTACAATACACCGGCATCGCTAAACGGACAATGAACATTTTTACACACATCTCATTCTCTATTATTTACAGCAATTACAAAATTAGCGATGCGGCAATTAAAAAAAAAAAGAAAAAAACTCCCTATGACCCGACAGAGTAAAAGGCTCCCTTGACTTGGTTCTGTAAACGGGTTCGTACACCCTCTCACTTGTACACATGTGGAAAATGCCTGATCCACAGCAAATCACCAGTCCGCATCTTCCTCTATGTAATAGTCAGGGGTGGTACCGTCAAATAAACCGGGGTCTAAGGATTTCCTTTGTTTTCCCCGTGCAAAGACTCTTGAAATAGACCCAAAACCCATTTTCTCCTTCTTTTTCTTCCTCTTCTGGTCTTCAAGATCTTCTAAAGACTAAAACAAAAAAGGGAAGAACAAGACAAGAGTATAACAAATGTAATTGTTAAAGGACAATCAAAATATCCACCATGCTACTACTATTTGGTTGTCCCATTTGGCTCTTTAAAGTGAATGTGTGCTGGGTATTTGTGTACAGACCAATGTTCCTGCTAAAAATAGCACCATAAAAGGTTCCCTCAAATACTTTTCAAATACTTAGCCTAAGCCCCCTGAAACGTAATTACTTGTTTTGTGAGTTGGGAATATGATGCCCCACATCTACATCCCATAAAGTGCCTATGAGATCCATAACAAGCCCAAGTATGGTCACTTAGGAGGCCAGAATATCAAAATTCTGACTTTTTTGAATGTTGGTGTCTGAATAAGCACTTTGGCAGGCTCTGGAGATCCAATCCATCACAAGAAAAGTATTTCCTGATGGCTAATAATGTCTTCCTCTAAGGGATACGTATCTTTTTCTTGACCCTCCAACAGTCACTGCTATCCAATGCTCCCAGGATGTGGATGGGCCCTCAACGTCCTCACCTACATTGCAGGACTCTTGGTTCTGTATAGCGGGTGATGACATTGCAAGTTGTATGAACATGGCCTCTTCACAGAGCAGCAGATCCATGGGATGGGTATTTATGCATGAAGAAAGTTTGGGGGAGCAAAGAATAAAGGGAAGCATTTCTACTTATTCTTTACCCTCTAGAAAAGCCTTTCTCAACATGAAGGAACCCTTGAAAAACCTTTCTGGTTCAAGGAACCCCTACTAATAATTCTATATGTACAACCTTAGTGTGAAGGTCACTGGAAAGAATTATCATTAGAGAGTTCCCCCTGACAGAAAGCTAAAAAGATCACTGGTGTCAGTGGTTATTCATTCAAAGGCAGAAGTTGCTTACTGCTCAAGGAACTCCTAGCAACCTCTAGGGCAGTGGTCTCCAAACTTCAGCCTGCCCAAATGCAGCCCTTCGCTAGCCTTTATCCGGCCCGCGGGGAAATTTACTTCCCACTGACACCAATAGTGGAGCATAATTCCTGCCATTGACCCCAACAGGATATCAATGATGGGGCACCATTCCTTGTACTGACCACAGGTACTATGTCATTTCTATAAACTTACTGACCACAAAGCCTGTGGCATTTATTCCCACTGAATCCAGGATATTTTCTAACCCCACTGGCCACAATATGGCCCCCATAAAGTCTGAAGTAAACTGGCCCTTCACTTAGAAAGTTTGGAGACCCCTGCTTTAGAGGAACCCTAGTTGAGAAAGGTCACCCCAGACTAAATGAGCTGTGCAGGGGAGGGAGCACAAACTACCGCTATTTCATGGCTGACTGGAGTTATACATACATAAGGTGTATTTTAGGTCCAATGGGAGAGGTTTTAGGGCTGGGCAGCACGTGTGGTTTACTAGGCACTGGGGTCCTCGGTTTGAATCTTAACCAGGTTACTACTGGCATGGAGTTTGCATGTTCTCCCTGTGCTTGCAAAAGGTTTCCCCTAGGTATTCTGGTTTCCTCCCACACTCCAAAGATGTGCTGGTAGGTTAATTGGCTTCTGTTGTAATGGGCCTTAGTATGCGAATGTACGCATGTGAGTTAGGGACCTTAGATTGCAAGCTCCTTGACAGGGACTGATGTAAATGTAAAGCACTTAATTGTCGGTACTATACTCAAAAAAACAAAATACATAAAACAGTGCAGCTTGCAACCACAGTGGAACTGCAGCCTATCAGTGCTGTGTGTACGTCTTGTAGGACTAAGGTCCTGGAACAAAATACTACCTGGGTCCTATATGCATAGAGCTTGTATGTTCTCCACTAATCCATGCGGGTCTCCTACTGCAATGCAAACATTTTCTGGTAGATTAACTGGATTCTGGCCAAACTGTACATGCTGCGTGTTTGACTGTTATTATATATTGTAAGCCCCACATATACAAATGGTTCAATGTTCTGTGGAATATGTCAGCTCTTCATAAATACAGGAAATAAAAAAAATATGACACAACAAGCAACATTAAGGCACAGCGGATACTACACAGGCACAGCAGAACTGCCATTCACAACTGAGATTTGTATTTAAAAATAGTCTGATTTTGCTACAAAAGCCAGTGATTTCATGCTGCCTGGACCGATCGTCTGCGGCTGATTGTGGACAGGAGCATTAAGCAAACACTGACAATGGTACAGCTAGTCAGTGGGGAGCATGTTTGTGCAAAGGATTACGATAGTGCCCAATCAAGCATGAGCAATTTTTGGTGTAAAGGAAAATCATGCTGAAATTACGCATATAACTTTAGAAACATTCTCCATGACTCCTGTTCTGAGGGACTACTAAACAAAAACTGATATCAGAGGGATTAATGATGGTGCATTAGCAAGATTCTATTATATTGGTTTGATTTGTGTCTATGCAATACCTCCTTTACTGCAATGCGCTGAATGAAAGTTCAACCCACATAGTATTGCATAGGTGAGACACAGAGGCAGAACTAGAACCTTCAGAGCCCCAGTGCAAGAAACAATGAAAAGCCCCCTCGACCCCCCCAGGCTCAGGGCCCCTTACTCCAGTTGCAGGGCCCTTTATTACTGTCCCGCAGCCCCTTTTCTACTGTCTTGTCCGCCAGGGCCCGGTCACAAGAGCAACCTTGGCAACCCTGGTAGTTCAGCCACTGGTGTCAATAGTTATTTATTTATTATCATTTTATTTTATTTTTTTTACAACTTGTTTTTTTTACTATTTTTGTGAAAATTTTTTTTTAGGAGCCCCTTCGGGGGGGGCTTTGGCGAGACAGCAGGGGTCTAAACAGACCTCTGATGTGCCACCTTTGAGGCAGAAAAAGGTGATTGAGGACACAGCCCTCGATCTATTGCAAAATATAATCAACTCAGCTGATTAAAATATCACATTAATGTGACTTTTATGTAAAGTAATGTAATGTTAAGGCTTTGATATGATCAGTGGAGACCAGATTTCCCCCCAAAGAAGCTGTGTAGCAACAGATCACTTTCAATAGCGGCCTATTGCTGGCTGTAAACAGCCAGCAATAGATCACTACAGAAGTGATCTATTTCTGCAGGGACATTCTGGACAGAGCCAAGAACCATTCATGGACCATTTAAAAATGGCGCCTAGGACACCAAGTGGTTAAAAACCAGCAAATCACAAATACACAAGCTAGCTACAACTAGTAAGTATTTTTGCTGCGCAATTAACACATGGAATGGAGTTACATATACAATGTCATCTGTCATATCGAGTCAATTTTTTTCCTTTAGATTTTAGGTTTAAAGCAGAGCTCCAACCAAAAGGGGAAGCTCTGCTTGTTTGCTTCCTACCTCCCCTTCCGCTGCCATATTGCATGGCACCTTTTGGTGGGGGGGGGGAGCAGGCACCTCTTTTTGACAGGTACCCCTCCCCACTTCTGGGGGGGCGACAGGCCATTCAGAAAGCGCATTCGCAGTAGGGAACCGGCTGTGAAGCCACAAGGAATGGTGGAGGCAGCACTGGAGAGCCAATTGAAAAATCGGCTAGGGGCACCGAGATTGCGGGATCCCTGGACTGGTAAGTGTCCTAATATTAAAAGTAAGCAGCTACAGTATTTGTAAAAACAAAATCATTCAATGTTCTAGCCCCATTCCACCATCATTTGGTTCTTATCACCCCCATGTAGTAATGAAGACCCCCAGTTCAGAACATGTACATCAGCAGATAAGTACATTAACTGGTGTCAGTTGGGGGAATAGTGCCCCATTGCTGGCGTCAGTGGGAGGAATAGTGCCCCATCGCTGGTGTCAGTGGGAGGACTAGGGCCTCATCTTTGGTGTCAGTGAGAGGAATAGGGCCCGATCCTGGTGTCAGTGGGAGGAATCGGGCCTCATCGTTGGTGTCAGTGGGAGGAATCGGGCCTCATCGTTGGTGTCAGTGGGAGGAATCGGGCCTCATCGTTGGTGTCAGTGGGAGGAATCGGGCCTCATCGTTGGTGTCAGTGGGAGGAATCGGGCCTCATCGTTGGTGTCAGTGGGAGGAATCGGGCCTCATCGTTGGTGTCAGTGGGAGGAATAGGGCCTCATCGTTGGTGTCAGTGGGAGGAATAGGGCCTCATCGTTGGTGTCAGTGGGAGGAATAGGGCCTCATCGTTGGTGTCAGTGGGAGGAATAGGGCCTCATCGTTGGTGTCAGTGGGAGGAATAGGGCCTCATCGTTGGTGTCAGTGGGAGGAATAGGGCCTCATCGTTGGTGTCAGTGGGAGGAATAGGGCCTCATCGTTGGTGTCAGTGGGAGGAATAGGGCCTCATCGTTGGTGTCAGTGGGAGGAATAGGGCCTCATCGTTGGTGTCAGTGGGAGGAATAGTGCCCGATCCTGGTGTCAGTGGGAGGAATAGTGCCCCACCGCTGGTGTCAGTGGGAGGAATAGTGCCCCATCACTGGTGTCAGTGGGAGGATACTGACTTGATGATGTCAGTAACAGGAATTATGCTTCATTGTTGGGCCAGATAAAAGCAGGCAAAGGGCCACATCCGGCCCCCGGGCCGCAGTTGGGGGAGACCACTGGCTTAGACTATAGAAGGCAACTTTGTAAACCACATAGATTTTTCTTTGTCTCTTTAAATGACTTGCAATGATCCAGTTTAAATTTCATTGTTGCAACAATAATCCCTAATCAAAACTGATGTGTAAATTCCCAAGATACTAATTTGACATTTTTTACTTTCCTCATAAATATTTCATCTGACATTATTGTGACCCAGAGTTTTATTTCTGATGCCCAGGACGATTGTGTTGTTTGTCTACCAGCAGCTTATTCCCCTGACAGAGGCGGATGTGGAATTAATCATCGCGCTCCTTTATTCGCACACATATACGTTTTCCTCACTTCCATATGTCAACTCAAATTCCTCGGCTTTGTATCCAGGAAACGACACACGGGCGACTTTGCTCGATGGAACGCGGCCGTTACCCATCATCCTCTCCTCTTCTAGTCTATGCAGACAGGCATCCAGCATGCACAATGACAGCAACAGATAAACAAGAAAAGGCTCAGGAATGGATGGAATAGAGGAATAAAAAAAAAGAGACCTACACTACCGTCTTACATTGCAGAGGGAATGCGTTCGGTGCCTTGGCGAGTTGATATCACTAGGTGTTGACGACCTGTCACCATCCGCGGCGGATGCGTCAGATATGATTGAGGGTTGCCGAGAATGGCAAGGACTTACTCTGACACCTAATGAAGAATAAAACAGCATGAAATAAAAACAATAAGACTGCAAAAACAGAATTCCATACATGTGCAGGTTCCATCTTACCCGGTTGGAAAGGCCCAGAGATGGTAGGAAGTCGTTGCGTGTTCAACCATTATTATTATTATTATTATTATACAGGATTTATATAGTGCCAACAGCCTGTGCCGCACTTAACAAAACAAAGGCAGACAGTACAGTTACAATCCAATTCAATACAGGAGGAATCAGAGGGCCCTGCTCCCGAGAGCTTACGATCTATTAACATTCTTGTGTGGTTTTGTTCTTTACACAGTAAACCCCATCACTAAATACTTGATTTTTTGCTTGGAAGTGCTAAAGTAATTTCAAGTCATTTTAAATATTTTAAATCTGCAGCTTTCATTAAAATAGAAGCTGGCGATCCTGCCATGAAGGTATTTGTTTAGACACTTCCTTTATAGGGCGACAACCCTCTGCCCATCTCCCAATTAAAGTGGTTCTAGTTTATTTTTTTTAAATAAACATGTTATACCTACCTGTTCTTTTGCACAGTGCAGCCTGGATCCTCTTCTTTTTGGGTCCCCCGCTGGCGGTCCTGGCTCCCCCCATGCTTAGTGCATCTAACAGCAAGCCTCTTGCTATGGGGGCACTCAAGCAGGCTCAGTCCCGAGTCACGCTCCTGTGAATGGACATTGTCCATTCACACACACAGAGTGGTTTGGCCCCGCTCTCTCCTCATTGGCTGTGATCGACAGCAGCGATGGTCAATGGCTCCCGCTGCTGTGTGAGCCAATGAGGAGAGAGAGACCCAGTAGAGCCTTTTATGCACATCACTGGATTGAGATGGGGCTCGGGTAAGTATAAGGGGGGGCGCTGCACAATTTTTTTTTTTTACCTTAATGCATAGAATTTAGGGTTATCTACACCACGTTATATGTGTTGGCTGCATTGTAATTACATTGTGCCGTGCTAAAATGCAGTGTGCCCTATGTCCATATGCGATGCTGTGCATTTCAGCTTATTAACGCTGAATGGGCTGTTTAGAAGTTTAAAGGTATATTACGCCATGTTTTTTTTTTTTTTTTTAATAAGAGATGGGTCCATACTTGCATTACATGATGGTTCTTCTTTAAAATTATCAGTTTCTCTCCTCTCCTGGTCCCTAGGACACTGCTTCCCACCTCCCACCCCTGCCTGTTTACAGGTGTCTCCATAGCTAACCAGCTTCTAACAAGATTCTCATGCATGCACACTCCCAGATGGTGCTGTGCATGTCCATAGACACGTACATGTAACAACTTCCTTGCAATATACACTATATTACCAAAAGTATTGCGACACCTGCCTTTACACACACATGAACTTTAATGGCGTCTTAGTCCGTAGGGTTCAATATGGAGTTGGCCCATCCTTTGCAGCTATAACAGCTTCAACTCTTCTGGGAAGGCTGTCCACAGTGCCTATGGGAATTTTTGACCATTCTTCTAGAAGTGCATTTATGAGGTCAGGCACTGATGTGGACAAGAAGGCCTGGCTCAGTCTCCACTCTAATTCATCCCAAAGGTGTTCTATCGGGTTGAAGTGCAGGCCAGTCAAGATCCTCCACCCCAAACTGGCTCATCCATGTCTTTATGGACCTTGCTTTGTGCACTGGTCTAAATCATTTGAGGGAGGGGAGATTATGATGTGGGGTTGTTTTTCAGGAGTTGGATTTGACCCCTTAGTTCCAGTGAAGAGAACTCTTAAGGTGTAAGCATTCCAAGACATTTTGGACGATTTCATGCTCCCAAATTTGTGGGAACAGTTTGGGGATGGACCCTTCCTGTTTCAACATGACTGCGCACCATGATAGCAAGGTCCATAAAGACATGGATGAGCGAGCTTGGGGTGAAGGAACTTGACTGGCCTGCACAGAGTCCTGACCTCAACCCAATGGAACACCTTTGAGATGAATTAGAGCGGAGACTGCAAGCCAGGTCTTCTCATCCAACATCAGTGCCTGACCTCACAAATGCACTTCTGGAAGAATGGTCAAACATTCCCATAGACACACTCCTAAACCTTGTGGACAGCCTTCCCAGAAGACTTGAAGCTGTTATAGCTGCAAAGGCCAACTCAATATTGAACCCTAAGACTTTTTTTTTTTTTTTAGTCAACTGAAAACAAAAATTCACTCCTACGACTCTGCTGTATACACATTTTACCCTGGTTAGCATGAATCTGCTATATATATATATATATATATATATATATATCTAGATTCAAAGAAACAACAGAATTCCTTTTTTTATTATGTTTCATTAGTAAATTGAGAACAAAGATTTACTCCCACGATTCTTCCGCTGGGAACTTGGCCGTGTAACTGCTGTCAACATGTGCACTTAATTAGGTTGAAGTCATCTAGCACTCTTAATAACAAGGTCTCCTGTTTGCAGGAAAGTTTAGGTCATGACTAATAGCCTGGATACCTTTGAAGACCAGGACAAATCAATACTTGAAAACCAACCTTGCCGGTCTACGGTATGCTGAGGGTGCCCGTAGTAAAGCGTTTGCTGGCTCTGTCGGATGGCTGCAGTAAGCGGGAGGTCTGCGTGCATGACCCATTCCTGGTTCCCGTTGATGACGGTTTCACCTGGCATGGCAAGGGAATGTCGCTTGGGGACATCTTTCGTTAGGGTCGCTAAGGACTGCTTGGCCTGAAAAGGAGGAAACTTTGCTGGTGATCATGCTCTAGAACTCTCCGAACAAAAAAAGGGAGCAAAATTAAATAAATTAACATATAAAGAAAAAAAAAAAAAAAAAAAAAAGATTCCTGTCAGTATGGAAGAGAAAGCGTTAATAAGTCTGCCACAAAATGAACCACAATTTGTGTCCCAATGCTTAAAGTAAAACATTTGAATAACTTTACAAGTCTGCTTGAATAAATTCCAGACAAGGCATAATATACAGCAGAATGAGCTTCAGTCCAGTGACTTTGCCTAGGCTGGGATGTCATCAGAGAATAAAACACAGGCGCCACTCTAAGTGCAGTATGACAGCAGGTTTAATTTCACAAATGGAAATGGGTCCTCACAAGAGTAAAATGGTAACAGGAATTTAGGCACACATTGCCAGACATCCGTGAAGTCAGTTCAGTAGCGATGTCTCCTGTGCTTATAAGCCCTTATCCAACATGGCCCCCATTAGGCCTGAAGGAGCACATGCTCCGCAAACGCGCCGCCTATTGGTTCTCCTCTACCCGGAAGTGACGGCATCCCTCGGCTCCCTCTGCGTGTGTTCCAGACCCAGGAAGTGTCGGCGATCACCGGCGCAGCCCGCTCTGAGCCCCCAGCAAGCAGCCCCACGGATGCACCAACTTCACGGATGTCTGGCAAGGTGTGCCTGTTACCATTTTACTCTTGTGAGTACCCATTTCCATTTGTGAAATTAAACCTGCTGTCATACTGCACTTAGAGTGGCGTCTGTGTTTTATTCTCAGCTGTTCCAGAAGACCCTTCTTATCTTCCACTGGGCTGCCTTCAAGTTGATTTTATATGGACTTTTATACAAGTCACTTTTTTTTAAATTCATCTCAACTATTCCCTTCCCCTATGAGCAATTAGGTTGGTGGGTTCACATTCAGTCTGGCGCAAGCGCCCACTTATTTCCTATGTGTGAGATGTCAATCTGCTGCAGGCAGAACAAATCATTTTCTCAGTCTCCTTTCCAATGCTGTAACTTTGTAGCAAGTCACATGGGTCTGCAGCAGGGAGCTGGCCTGTGTTAAACATTTGTGAATAGAACCAAGAATTGCGCAGACACCAGGATTTTCATGACTATCAAATCTAAACCTCAGTTCAAGAAGTGGATGTTCATCCTGAATAATGCCTGAACACAGATGGTACCATCCTTCTGGAGAGAAAGGCAAATGATGGAATTGGCAGGGGAAGAATTGAGATCTCTTTAAGAAATAATACCTATCAGTATTACACTTGCACATTACTTAGCCTGCGTACACCTAAAGCTTCTGCAATTAACAAGAAAGCCATCCCATAATACACTTCACATTATTTAAACCCTAAATTTATTGTCCTGAAAAATCAAGTTTTATCAAAGGGTCACGTGACCACAAGTACCTCTTCCCCCCCAACGTGGTTCAAGTGGACCGGGTTGGGATAAGGTCAGGGCCATGATGTAGCTGTGGCTGGGGAATTATGTTCTCCTTCATGCTTTCCTGGGCGACATCCTGCATGCCACTCTCCAAAAGACCGTCATTGTTCATCAGCCTGTAATGTCATTGGCTGACTACAGTAAATTCTTGGATGTGAACAGAGGAGTGGTACAAAAGCTCATCTCACTTGAAGGACTTTTCTGAAACATTAAGAGCATTTCCACATTGACAGCGCTGCCGCTTTAGCAGTAAAGCACCCCTATTTTTAGCGATAAAGCACCTGAAAAACGCCTCCAGTGTGAAATAGTTAAGAGCATCAAGTAGACCCAACACATTCTGGCAAAAAAAAAGCCTCCCCCTGCTTCAGGGCTTGAGCAGGTGATGTTTATAGAAGCACTAGGGGGGGTGTGTGGAAAGACTTGATGAAGACTAAAGCTGGTAATAGACTGCTCAAATCTCAGACAGTTCAGCAGATACCGGCTGAGATTAGAACCATGCATGGGCAGGCTGAATAGGCCCAAGTTGATCGATTGATCAACTTGGGTAGAACCAGCCTGCTGGAATTTACATGCAATTATTGCTAGCGGCTGTTATAGCCACAACACAATAGCTTCTCGGGAGGAATACCCCCTGTTAACACTGTCCATGTTGATGGGGGAATTGAGTAATTTTCTTTCCTGCAACCCGTAGTTGTAGGAAATAAACTCACTCTGTCTATGGCCAGCCTAACGTCTCCTGTTGGCATTTAAGTCAGTTGGCTATATTGATGCTCTTCGCCATTAAATGTTTCAAAAAGTCCTTCTAGTGAGATGAACTTTTGTACTGGGCGCTCCTCAGTATACACCCAAGAAATTACCATCTGGCGAGCGCTTCCTTTATCGCTATCAGAGGGGTAGCAGCCTAGGACCAGAATAGGGTCCTCCTAGATCAGGGATATGCAATTAGCGGACCTCCAGCTGTTGCAGAACTACAAGTCCCATGAGGCATAGCAAGACTCTGACAGCCACAAGCATGGCACCCAGAGGCAGAGGCATGATGGGACTTGTAGTTTTGCAACAGCTGGAGGTCCGCTAATTGCATATCCCTGTCCTAGATTATATTTCTACCATGGATCTGCTTCTTTGAAGGAAAAATCAAGTTACAGTAGATCCGTCTGAAGCAACTTTTACTTTTATCCATCCGGAGCTATCACGCACACACAATTGGCTGACTAAGAGAGCACAGACCCTTCGTTAGGGCATCCTGTATGTACTGGAGGAGAGGAGATGTCATCTGAGCAGTGGCGTCACTAGGGGGTGGCTTTTGGGGCTATAGCCCCGAATCTGGGGCCCATAGCCCCGGGTCTCTGCAGGGGTCCCCAAGGGCAGGGGATGCTCACTGGGACCCTGATGTAAGTGGGGGCTCTCTGGGGACCCTGGTTTTAAGGGGGAGGCTAACTGGGGACCTTGATTTAAGGGGGAGGCTAACTGGGGACCTTGATTTAAGGGGGAGGCTCTCTGGGAACCCTGATGTAAGTGCGGGGCTCTCTGGGGAATCTGATGTAAGGAGGGGGCTCTCTGGGGACCCTGATGTAAGGGGGGCTCTCTGGGGACCCTGATGTAAGGGAGGCTCTCTGGGGACCCTGATGTAAGGGGGGCTCTCTGGGGACCCTGATGTAAGGGGGGCTCTCTGGGGACCCTGATGTAAGGGGGGCTCTCTGGGGACCCTGATGTCAGTGGGGGGCTCTCTGGGGACCCTGATGTCAGTGGGGGGCTCTCTGGGGACCCTGATGTCAGTGGGGGGCTCTCTGGGGACCCTGATGTCAGTGGGGGGCTCTCTGGGGACCCTGATGTCAGTGGGGGGCTCTCTGGGGACCCTGATGTCAGTGGGGGGCTCTCTGGGGACCCTGATGTCAGTGGGGGGCTCTCTGGGGACCCTGATGTCAGTGGGGGGCTCTCTGGGGACCCTGATGTCAGTGGGGGGCTCTCTGGGGACCCTGATGTCAGTGGGGGGCTCTCTGGGGATATATACACACACACGTATATTACTGTATATATATGAGTATGGCCGCCCAAGCCTATGACTTTCTTTACTACGCTGGTATGGGCTCTAGCCCCAGATCTTTTGTAGACCTAGCAACGCCCCTGCATCTGAGTACGTTAGCAGGCATCCATTTCCTTGCTTAGCATAGGGATTGTCAAAATCAGGTATTTTCAATACTTCTATAGTAAAAAGAATGACAAATGTCTACTTGATGCGTTTGGGGTGCCATTAACAATTAATGTCACACGCATGCGTCTAGCAAGGGCAGCGCGTCTCCAAGCTGTGTAAAATGTGCATAGAAATGGGCCTCCCTCATACCATGTTGTGGTGTGAATGGGCCCTAAATTATGGAAGACAACTGTCTAAGAGAAGTGGGGGGGCATTGCATTGGTAGACAGGAAGTGAAAGGAAAATCTCCCCAAAACGGTTATAACTGCTTCCTGCTCTATCCAAATCAAAAAAAATATAATTGTTCCATTTTCAAAATGGCAGCCTCCACAACGAAGGTCTAAATCTAGTTTAAGTAGAACAACGGTATCAAAAATAGCACTGTCTAGAGATTTCCAGCATCAGTTTCTAAATCGCACTCCATCTGCCAGCCTGTTGATGTGCTCTGGGTCACACGTTTATGACCTGAAATTGTTATGAATGTGAGAACAGGATCTAAACATTTCATCGTTTGCTTGCACTGAAGCAGTAATTATTACTCGTGGAAAGTAGATTTACATAGCACAAGTATGAAGACTTGACACAGCGCACTCAACGTTCCAGGAATTTGGGGAATTCCCAGTTTACTTTCAGCTGTTCCTCACACACTACAAAAAAATTCCCGAAGGCCTCCTATGGTCACAGCTGCCAACTGAAAGATTTTATGGCTTCTTTCTTCAGCTCCTTCAAAGCCAAGGACCAATATTTTGCCCATTTAAATCCAATGAAACTTGCCGGAGCTTGACTCCAAGTCAAATATGTTCAATCATGGGTACAAAAAAAAAAATTAAGAAGTTCTAAAAGCAGACCTTGCGCGAAATACTAGAAAATAATCTACAGTGATCAACTTTGTAAAGTGAACAAAATGTAAAAAAACATCCGTATTATGAGCTGGCACCTCCTCCCCATCTGCTCATTAAGTTGCGGCATTAAGAAGGTCAAACCTATAATACAACTCATAGTTTTGAAGATGTGCAATGTCTGCAATCTCCCATCCTCCTCAATTTCTGGCCAACATTGGTTTATAACAGTGAGGAGAGATGACATTAAGCAGTAAAGCCCTCTATACAATCTGAAATCATAAAATTTGGTAGTATTTGTCCTCTAGTGATCCTAAAGCAAGATTGCTTCTAAAGATCCAAGAATGAGACAAATGACTATTCCCCTATTTAATGCTCTTAAAAATTATTTTTCTAATCAAACTATGAAGATACTCAGGTTTTGCTTACTTCAGATATAGCAACCTCAGGGAAGTCCTGTACTGTACATTTGCGGTCTGTGCTTACAGGGCAGCATGTGAGAATGAATGAAAACAGTTGTTTGCCATTAGGGTCCATTATGACCAGCTAATAATTCTTTCTTCCCAATACAGAAAGATGCTAACTTAACCCAACTCCAAGTAAAATTTAAAAAATCCACCCTTGTAGTGGTGCCATCTTGCACTGCAAGAGTTATTGATAAATTCTAGGTCTGTTTTTTTTTTTTTTTTTTTAACCACTTCAGCCCTGGAAGATTTGGCTGCTCAATGACCTGGCCATTTTTTGCGATGAGGCACTGCAACGCTTTAACTGACAATTGTGCGACGCTGTACCCAAACAAAATTGATGTTCCTTTTTTTCCCACAAATCGAACTTTCTTTTGGTGGTATTTGATCACCTCTACGGTTTTTCTTTTCATTCGCTATAAACAAACCAAAAAAAACTACAATTTTGAAAAAAAAAAAACTATTTTTTTTTACTTTTTGCTATAATAAATATCCCCCAATTTTTTTTTTAAACAAATTTATTCATAAGTTTAGGTCAATATGTATTCTACGTATTTTTGGTTAAAAAAAAAAAAAAAATCACAATAAGCGTATATTGATTGATTTGCTTAAAAGTTATAGCGTCTACAAAATAGGGGATAGATTTATGGCAGTTTTATTATTATTGTTTTTTTTTTTTTTTTTTACTAGTAATGGCGGCGATCTGCGATATTGCAGTGGACAGATCAGACACTATTGACACTTTTTTGGGACCATTGACATTTATACAGTGATTAGTGCTATAAAAATGCACTGATTACTGTGTAAATGTCATTGGCAGGGAAGGGGTTAACACTAGGGGGCGAACAAGGGGTTAGTGTGCGTTTCTAACTGTGGGGGTAGTTTACTGACTGGAGATGGAGACATATCGCTGTTCCTAATTACTAGGAACAACAGATCTGTCTCTCCTCTCCTGTCAGAACGGGGATTTGTGTGTTTCCACACACAAATCCCCATTCTGTCTCTTGTGCCCGTGCCCACGACTGCGGGTAGCCGGCAGTCCCCTGGTGTGCAGCAGGCGCGTGCCTGCTATGGCTCTTAAGGAGCCGATGTACAGGTACCGCGATTGGCCACGTATGGAAAATGCATAGTTACATTGGTCCAAGCTGGACCAATGTAACTTTTTTAACTACTTCCCGACCGTCTCACTTACATTTACGGCGGCAGGTTGGCTACCCTGCGCCGTCAATGTACGTGAGCCGGTTGGGAAGTGGTTAAAAAAGTTACATTGGTCCAGCTTGGACCAATGTAACTATGCATTTTCCATACGTGGCCAATGGCCTTGGAAGCTACTCCAGTGATCCCTACTTGCTTCCGGGTCCCATGCTAAGTGTCTGGCCTCATGCATTGTTAACACAGGTGCTATTCAGGGATTGGTTTGTACCTACTGAATAAATGCAAAGCGTTCTCAGATTGATCAAGTTGGAGAGCGTGACGTCACTGCCTTGCCTGCTGACCGGCCGACCTACTGTGTTCAGAATGCATCAGGCCAGCTGCTCTGGTTGGGACCTGGAAGCAAGTGGAGATCACTGGAGAATCGACCAGGTATGATATTGTACATGGTCCAAGCTGGACCATTGTAACTATATAATAATAAACCATACCTGAAATTCATTACCTAGGTATGTCTAGGGGAGTTGAATAAGCCTTATAAAAACGTACCTTACATCAAGCTCCAGCCAGCTCTAACACTCTCCCCCTCTGACCAAGATTTGGTCTCTGAGCCCACCCCTGAACCACTTATATACATGTTATAATTGCTGGGTTCTCCTGTTCTGGAATACTTGATGCTTCCTGTTGTAGGGGAGCACATAACCTCCTCCCATGATACAGGGCTCAGGCCTGAACACATACACTTGAGGAAGGAAGGTGATATCATCAACCTTGTGTAAGCTGAAATACCATTCCACATCAAACATACACAGGGCTTGGACTCCTGGCTCCAAGGGACCAACAGAGGCAAAGGTAAGTATAAGTGGGTTTGGGGTGGAAGTCAGGGAAATCTGTTACTCTGTCTAAAGTGACAAGGGCATCATTAAAGAGACCCTGTCAAGTCTCTAAATAATATCAAACCAGCACTCCCGTGCAGGGCCGGACTGGGAATAAAAACCAGCCCTGAAAATTTCATACCAGCCCCATAGCATTATTATAAGGGAAAACCATGCATTTTTAAGCACATTTAAAAAGTGTATTATACTCACGAGTGCTCATCAGCGTAGCCTCATCAATGCCCATCAATGCAGCCTCACCAGTGCCCATCAATCAGTGTTAATTTTGACATCAAATTTAGATTTTGTTTTAGTTAAAGTCTTGACTATATTGCCATTTTAGATTTAGTCGTATTTTAGTTATCTGAGTTGTAGTCGACTAAAATCGAATAGGTTTAGTTAAATTTGAATGAGTTATTTCTTTAGAACTGCCAAACATTATATACACCTGGAGTAAAAATCTAATAACATGTTTATTATTTATGGTATTAAGGTTTGAACATGCACTACAGACACAGATTTAGCCATTTTAATATAAATTCAATTTAGTTTTAGTTATAGTCTTTTGACTAAAATGCTATTTTAGTTTTAGTCATATTTTAGTCTTGACTAAAATGCCATTTTAGTTTAAAGCTGGATACACACTATACAATTTTCTGTAGAATTTTTCCCTCAGATTTTACCAAAACCATATAATATGAGGTCAAACCTTAAGAGTTTAAATTTGTATGCAATCAGGCAGGCCCTTGCACTACACGGTTTTGGTAAATCTAAAGGAAATCGGACAACAAAAGCTGTATGGGGTCTTACTCCTATTTTAGTCATCTGAGTTGTTTTAGTTATATTTTAGTTGACTATTAGTATTATACTCACCAGTGCCCATCAGCGCAGCCTCACCAGTGCCCATCAAATGCAGCCTCACCAGTGCATGGGGATCAGAGAGCGGAGTGCCGCCGGATTACACATAGCTGGAGTCCCCCGTTTACCCAGCGGCCGCTGTCATATGAAATCCCACCTCCTGGACTGGCCCCTATGATAGACATCACACGTCCCGGCATTGGACCAGTGTGCTGTCTATCATAGGATCCGGTCCAGGAGGCAGGTAAGTGGGAGATGCCCACTCTGTAATCCGGCGGCACTCGCCCCCCCTCCCCTCTAAGGCAGCCCAATGGACCCAGCGGGACGCATGGTAGGGCCAGCCCTGGCAACCCCCTCTGCCTCAGCTCGCGACACCTGGGCACAGTGCACCCTGTGCACCCGCCCAAGATCATCCCTGCTGAAAGTGGCTCCAGGGCAGGGGGCCTACCGAGAAATTTCCTGCTATCCTGGTAAGCCAGTCCGACCCTGCTCCTGTGTATTACAAGAGGAAGTATAATTATCAGTAGACCAGGTTTCATACCTTCCCAAAACTTAATCTTCTTCTCTCTGGCATTCAAGCCTCTTGGGGTGGTTGTGTCCCACACACTCTGGTTCCTTCCTACAAACCCTATGTCATTACAGAGTCCTGCATTGATCTAAAGGTCAGAGGAAGGAGCCAGGGCATGCGGCATGGGACACAGCCATTCAAGACACTTGGATGTGTCAAATGCCAAAGAGACTAATAAAGGCGTAAAAATAGGGAAGGGCAAGAGACAAGGGCCATAAGGTGACTACATTGTGTCTTCATTTGCAGGGAATGCCAGTTTATAACTAAAGGCAAAACTATTTTTTTTTACCTTCTGTATTTGTCCTGGTGACTATTATCACTGAGAGTGAAAGAAACTCTTGAGTTGTCTGGTGACAACCAAATATTTCCTCAATTTGAAGTGATTTTCTGTCAATACCTGTTTTGGCTACTAGACAAATTTGAATACATTTTTCAGAAAGCATTGGCTGAGACCTCCTTACCTGCAATTTGTACGCCAATGAACTACTCAAATGCCCCTGCTGCCTGTAACACCATTATGCAAACTAACCACACTGGACCTCTTCTGGTTCTGGTCAGGTCTTCTGGTTAGGTTTTATAGTTACCCCCTCTCGTTGACATGCACATTCTACTACAAATGCATCTGTCACACTATGCAGTTGAAGACTACGCAACAGGAAATCAATGTACGAGTCCTTCATTTTCTGGGCTTTCATCCGACAGTTCTAGAAATCAAATATAATATATTACCCAGTCAAAATTTTATTTTGCTTATATAGCAGCTGTAACCGAATGAAACTGTCAGCCTTTCATAGCTCCAATCACTGCTTCCAAAGTGCAAATGAGAATGCACCACTGGGGACCATTTCAATCCGGCAAAGTGTTTAAAAAGGGAGCAACATCTCTATCCCGAGGGGATATTTATCAAGATGCTTTCTATTGGGATCTTATTTAGACGTGGTATTTACACTATCTCATTTGTCTTGACATAGTATTTACAGCCTGTTTAAAGTCAGGAATTCCTGGTGCACCAGAGGTCTACATAATTGCCCCCACTGGGGCTGTAAGTCTTTGATTTTCCCATTATCCAGAACATTGAGGTGAATTATTTGTGTCATTTGTGGGTTTTCTTATTCCTAAGGTCCTCAAAACCGTGACAGCTCTAGACACATTCTCCTTAACAGCCAGGCTCTGAATGATGGAAATTGGGTATGATATTAAAGGGGAACCTCACTATGGATTTAAAAAAAAAAAAAGAATCGATGTGCTTATATACATTTTTTATAGCAAGATGACTCTAAAGCTGGTCATACACTGTGTGGGTTCTTAAAGAGGTTCTTCACCCTAGGAACCAATAATTTAAAGTCAGCAGCTACAAATACTGACCATGGACTCAGCATAGTCCTCACAAGAGCCAGCTCTTTACCGGTCTTTGGGTTCCTGGCGCCGGCATGTTAACTGTGGGCAGCCAGCTGTGACTTCTTGCAGCTTTACAGCCGGCTGTCGCGAGCCACGCTAGGCTTTGTCCATGGTCCCACAGTCTTCTGGGACATGACACAGGTTGCAAGCAGGGTAGGAGGTGGTGGTGGTGGTGGGGTTATGGAGAGGAGAACTGCTGCAGTGATCTGACCAGAAGTGGGAGTGGGTACCTCTCGAAATCAGGTACCGGCTTCCCCCCCCCAAAAAATAAACTGTCCAAGTGTGTTAGAGGAAGGGGGCAGGAGGCAGGAAAGCAGAACTTTTCCTTTTGGGTGAAGTTCAACTTTAATGAACCGGACAAAATTTGCATCAAGGGTGGCTCTGTTGGTCCCTTTCTGGCCAACATCCATTCAGTTGAAAAATCAAAGGAGCTGGGAGGAAAAAGGTTGGCCAAACAGATACAGCTGCTCTTTGGGTATTCGATAGCAATTTGGGTTTGGATATTACATACAATTACCCAGCAGAGGGATTTTTCCATCCTCGTTTCAGGCGGAATAAAATAAAAAAACTATAACTGTACAGTAAGTTTATAGTACCTGCCAGTAAAGCCCAGTACACACGAGCTGAATAGAAACCAGCTGTAATCGGCCTGTGTGTACAGCAGCTGGGCTGGCTTCTGTCGAAGGGGCATGACCGAAAAATATCTGCCGATCGGCATCCAGTTATGACTGGAGTGTCCTGGTGGGGGGCCATCCACCTTCTGAACACAATGGAACAGCATGGGAGATCGTTATACTAACATTAGATAGTACAGCAGCTCCTCCTGAGCTATTTTTTTGTTCAGCCCGCTGTGTTGAAAAAAAAAAAACTCTAGTAGTGTGTACCAAACTGCAGATGGGGGGGGGGGGGGGCGGGGGCGATCCCTGCTAATGACGGCCAAATATTTCCAGATTCAACTTGCTAAGGGTTTGGCAAATCTTGTTCGGAAATTGGGAAACCCGAGTCTATGGGGGGAGGGGAGGCAATCTTGCAAATATTGCTCATTTTATTTATTTTTTACAAGTACTTTTTAATATATTGCCAACAATTTTTTCAGTGCTTTACATATACTGTACATTTCCATCAGTCCCTGCTTTCAATGAATCTTACAATTCAAGGTCCCTATCTTACATGCACACACACATACTAGGGCCAATTTTGACAGAAGCCAATTAGCCTACCAGCATGTCTTTGGAGTGTGGGAGGAAAACCATACAAGCACAGGAGGAAATGCAGATGTGCTAACCACTAAGCTACAGTGCTGCTCATTTTTTTTTTTTACAGCTAATAAGCAAACTGCTGGCAAATAAAGGCATGTAAAGTTGGGGAATGCCAGCATGTACCAATGCAAAAAAAAAAAAAAAAAATTATATTGGAATTTCTATTTTTTTCCCCCTTTATAAACATCCTTACATAAAGCAGCACTCCAATCTTATGCATTGCTGTTTGAAGAAAAAAAAAGGGCTCTTTTCAGGTAGCTTTAGCAGTGATCTATGCTTTTATTCATTTTATTAATAGACCCATTTAACCATTAAATAAAAATTGTCCAGTAGTTCAATGGGGCTGTCTCTGTTCTCATTGATGCAGAACTATCATGCCACTGGCCAGTTTCTTTCAAATTCCCCCTCATCAGCGACTGAGAACAGGTACAGTGAGGGAAAAATGAATTTGACCCCCTGCTGATTTTGCACGTTTGCCACTGACAAAGAAAATGATCAGTCTATAATTTTAATGGTCGGTTTATTTTAACAGTGAAAGACAGAATAACACCAAAAATATGCAGAAAAACACTATTATAAATTGTTATAAATTGATTTGAATTTTAATGATTGAAATAAGTATTTGACCCCTTTGCAAAATAGGACTTAGTACTTGGTGGCAAAACCCTTGTTGGCAATCATAGAGGTCAGACGTTTCTTGTAGTTGGCCGCCAGGTTTGCACACATCTTAGCAGGGATTTTGTCCTCTTTGCAGATCCTCTCCAAGTCATTAAGGTTTCGAGGCTGACATTTGGTAACTCGAACCTTCAGCTCCCTCCACATATTTTCTATGGGATTAAGGTCTGGAGACTGGCTAGGCCACCCCAGGACCTTAATGTGCTTCTCCTTGAGCTACTCCTTTGTTGCCTTGGCCGTGTGCTTTGGGCCATTGTCATGCTGGAATACCCATCCACGACCTATTTTTAATGCCCTGGCTGAGGGAAGGAGGTTCTCACCCAAGATTTGACGGTACATGTCCCCATCTATCGTCCCTTTGATGTGGTGAAGTTGTCCTCCAAAGAACACCCAAAGCATAATGTTTCCACCTCCATATTTGACAGTGGGGATGGTGTTCTTGGGGGTCATAGGCAGCATTCCTCCTCCTCCAAACACGTCACGTTGAGTTGATGCCAAAGAGCTTGATTTTGGTATAATCTGACCACAACACTTTCACCCAGTTCTCCTCTGAAACATTCAGATGTTCATTAGCTAAATTCAGACAGGCCTGTACATAGGTTTTCTTGAGCAGGGGGACCTTGCGGGCGCTGCAGGATTTTAGTCCTTCACGACGTACTGTTAAAAATTGTTTTCTTGGTGACTATGGTCCCAGCTGCCTTGAGATCATTGACAAGATTCTCCCGTGTAGTTCTGGGCTGATTCCTCACCGTTCTCATGCTTCTTGAAACTCCACAAGGTGAGATCTCGCATGGAGCCCCAGACCGAGGGTGATTGACAGTTATTTTGTGTTTCTTCCATTTGCAAATCATCCCATGAACTGTTGTCACCCTCTCACCAAGCTGCTTGGCGATGGTCTTGTAGCCCATTCCAGCCTTGTGTAGGTCTACAATCTTGTTCCTGACACTGGACAGCTCTTTGGTCTTGGCCATGGTGGAGAGATTTGAATCTGATGGACTGGTGGACAGGTGTCTTTTATACCGGTAACAAGCTGAGATTAGGAGCACTCCTAATCTCAGCTCATTAGCTGTATAGAAGACACCTGGGAGCCAGAAATATTGCTGATTGATAGGGGATCAAATACTTTTTTTAAATGTGTTTTTCTAGATTTTTTTGTTGTTGTTATTTTGTCTCACTGTTAAAATAAACCTACCATTAAAACGTTAGACTGATCATATAATTTTTAGTGGGCAAACGTACAAAATCAGCAGGAGATCAAATACTTTTTTCCCTCACTGTAGATGACAAAGCTAAATTTCAGCAGGCATCAGGCAGAGGAGTACCACCATATAAAACTAAGGCAAAGAAAAAAAAAAAATAAAATACTTACCTTAGTTTCATTGGTCCGATGTCTGTGAGGTCCCTCATTGCAGCTGGCATCTTCTCCTGGATACCGGTTTTCGGCCATCTTGATTGGCCAGTGTTAGATGACTTAAAGTGGTATTAAAAGAGAAGTATGGGATTTTTTTTTATCCCATAATCATACTTACCTAGGTGGATGCTGCATCGGTACGATCTGTCCCCCGCGGCCTCTTCACTGAGAACCGAGCCACCTAACACCGCCAATGGCTCGGTTCTCTCACCTCCCTGAGCGGAGAGCTGCTGCCTGTCAGTCAGCATCTCTCCTGCTCTGCTCCTCCACGCTTAATGGAGCACTGAGCTGTGGAGGGGTAGGGAGCGGCCGTCTCAGCAGCTCACTGAGAGGCTGAGACGCCTATTGGTCCAGGCACCTGGTGGATCCAGACTTCCAGAGCCGGGATGACGCGTTGCCTGGACTGATCTTGGTGACATCAGCAGAGAGGGGACTTCAGTCCCCTCTCTGCTAAAAAAGGGTCACAGGAGTGCAAAACGAATTGCACTTCTGTGACCCTTAGGAGAAGCCCAGCCCAACGAGCTCAGGCTGGACTTCTCCTTTAAACCCAGAACCAAAAGTGTAATCTATTGCAGTAATCATTAGATGTGGTGACTGCATTCGTTTTTTTTAAGGCTTTTTTTTTTACCACTTGGTGATCTGGTCAGTAAACACACCTCCTGTATTAGAGAGCCTTCAGTGTGGATGAAGGAGAACAGGAGGCACATTTGGATAGCAGCTCCCCTGGGGGGAGGGGAATGTTAGATGGGCTAGCAGATTGAAATACACTAACAAACTGAAGCAAACTCACGCTCACACTTTATAAGCAGTTACAGCAACATTTTTTTTTCTATTTTAGGGATAAAGGTTTTACATAAATAAAAGTTTATCATTGTTAGCATCCCTGCTAGTGTTAAATGATTTGTCTCAGCTCTGTACCTGATACATCTGCAAGAGAGCTTGCTCTTGCGACAAACAGACTTACTGGCTGGATCACTAGATGAAAATAGAAGAAAGAAAGCCTAAAAAAGGAAAACGAATGCAGCAATCACATCGAAGAATTGGCGAGCTGTAATATAATAAATGTTTGCTTTTGGGTTTATTACCACTTGTGCAGGAGTACAGTCATCCCAGCGCACAGGCGGTGTTCCGGAATGTAAACTGAGCAGCGCATGCTCAGGAGTCAAGTCATCCCATGCTGGCCAATCAAGATGGCCGAAGACTGGAGTTTGCAAAACAGACAGGTACGTGTATTTTATTGCAGAAAATCCTGTTTGCAATTTTTAAAAATGATATTAAATATATTTGCACAACACAATTTACAGCACACCGAGCGATTTCTGGGCTCCAGACTATTGTTGCCCTAAAACACCTCTTCTGTTTTTGAGGGTTAAGGATTTGTGTAAGCAACAATCGAATCTTTGTCAGGCTGGCTGAAAAAAAAAAAAAAAAAAATCGGTACTGCATTAAAGCCACTGTAACCTTCTCAATTAATGCAGATTGTGAATTGCTAATGTTTCACCACAAATTAAGAAGATTACTGATTTCTTCAATCCTATTTTTTTCCTCCTAATAACAAGATTAGTCCTAATGCTGCATTTAGGATTAATTGACTTGAGCTGCCCAGGAGATCGGTAACATAATGGATGTTCAGTCAGCAGCAAAGGTATTAAAAGTCTATGAAAGGAAAGTTTGCTGCCCGCTGCAATCAACTAGCGTTTTTTAGGTCATGTCGGAAAGGATATACCTGAATCTGATGGACGCCATGGGGCACTTAGGAGACACTTATACTTTTGAGTCTCTATTTAGGCAACATTTGGTGCTCCACACTGATTCTGTGTCCAGACTGGATAAGCCTTCTTTAAAACATCTGACCACCAAGACGCATGGATAATTCAAGGGATCTCAATACCTGCCTTCTAAAGCTGGCCACAGACTTTAGGCTAGGTGCACACTTGGGCTTCTTTAGGCTTGAGTGTTTTTGCTTTAAGCCAAAGTTCTCCAAACTTTCCAAGCACAGGGCCAGTTTATTGTCCTTCAGGCTCTAGGTGTCCTTCAGGCCTTTGGTTACTAAGAAAAGGAAAGGCATAAAAATGTGCGTAAAGCATGTTATGCACATTTTTTTTTTTTTTTTTAGTGTACAACTCAAAGAAGCTCATTTCCTTTTTCGGCTTTGATCGAAACAATGCTCACCACCATAGGATGTAATGGGAATCCACATGTTGAGTGTTGAAGTGCTTCTAGAAAAGTGCTTCAAATTGTTTAGGTGTGAACTGAGCAAGAGGCATAACTAGAACCTTCAGGGACTTCCCTCAAAGCCCGGTGGTGGAATGCAAGGGCCTTGTCGCAAGTGCGACCTGGTTCCACCACTGGTGCCAGAAGTTTTTTATTTTTGTCATTTTATTTTTTTTATTATTTTTTTACCATTTAATTTTTTTTTTTTTTTACAATTTTATTATTCATTTTCTACATTTTTTTTTTTTTTTTTAGGAGCCTGTTGAGGCTTTGGTGAAATATCAGGGGTCTAGCTAGACCTTTGATGTTTAACTTTTGAGACAGAGAAAGGAGATTGAGGACACAGCCCATATTCTCCATCTCTGCAGCTTCAGAAAGAATGGACAGGAAAAGCTCTGTACTGAGCTTCCCATTCATTCACAAACTGAAGCATTGTAAACAGTTTACAATGCTTCAGTCATGAATGGACAGAGTCAGTGATCAGGACCAAACACGGTTCATTCAGAAAAGGAAGGGGCCGGTAAATTATTTATTTACCGACCCCTTTCCCATTCTCCATCCTGACACATCCCCCACAGCAGCCAGTGAAAGAAAAGATGGAGAAGCTGACCGAGCTGTGGGGGGAACAAGGGGGCCAGCAGAAATTAGAGTAAACTAGATAGGAGGGGTGGCATATAGAGGGACCAATTTCCTCCTGCGGCAACTGAATGCCTGAGGGAGAGGAGGAGAATCATAGTTTCAGCAGCTACAGGCAGAAAATGGAGGCGATCAGTTCCCCTATATGCCGCCCCTCCTATCCAGGTGTACAGGGGAGCCACACAGGTGCCCTGGAGCATGGATCCGGGTCACAATTAGGACCCCTGTAGTTACGCCTTTGAACTGGGGCTTAGAGAGTGGTTGGACATGCAGGTGTTTTAAGAACACTCCATAAACCTGTATGCTTGACTCCGCTGAGTATACAAATTTATAGATATGAAGGAGACCTGGAAAAACAGCATTGATACAAGAATCAATAATTAAGATCAGGGCAAGTTTTCTAACCTTTCCAATCCCTCTTCCCACCTTTGACTTCCAACCAGTGACACTTATGTGAACCCATTAGCGGAGCTAGATAACCATGAGGCAACCTAGGCAGGAGCCTAGGGCTCAGGTTAACGTTCATGCTCCTACAATAAACCAGGGGAATAGTAATATTGGTTAAAAGCTGTGTACCTGCGTATAACTTGACAGAGAAGGATTTACTTGTGAAAGTTTGTGGCTGTTTGGGAAAGGCTATGCCAGTACTGACAATGCAAATGGTAAGGTTTTTCTGTAAATATTGCTATCCTAATCAATGTCAATCTAAGGGACGGGGGGTCCTCTCAGAGATGTCCCTCCATCTGCTCTTATTGCTAGGTTGTTGCTAAGAAGCTCACAGCCTCGTTACTGCTCACCCTCACCATCACATGTGCTCCCTTTTCTTCAGATCCCTGCTCATGCGCAATTTGCGATCCTCGGTCAGGGGAGAAGAAAGTACACATGCGGAAGGGTTTGGTGAGGGTAACTAAAAAAAGGAAATTCCCCTAACTGGATTTTTCCGGGACTTGCACAAGAAATTGTATAGATTGTGATCTCATATAAGAGTAAAAACAGTATTTTTATTTAAAGATTATAAAAACAAAACATTCCAAGCAACGGAAACATGTATAATACATATAATTCAAAAACAGTACTGATTATGTTCAACTAGACAATGATATTCCTAGAGTCGGGGCTTTTTAGGCCCATTAATTGTATTCCACTGCACGGTGGTATTTAAACGATGGAAACTCTTTGCCAGCCCAACGCGTTTCGGGATATATTAAAATTCAGTCCTTCTTCAGGGGCTTAATTGGAAAGAGGAATTCATCTGTGATGTTGACGTTGCTTGTTTTAGAACCAATGGTAAAAAGGGAGAACGGGAGTGTTTGAAAATATGATGACAGATGGTTATAATTTTTATATATATGAAGTGCTGTTCTCTGGATAGTTCATCAATATGTTTCAATCCCTCAAATTGTGGATATGTACAGTTAACCTTACACCTACCCTGTCCGTCTCGGATGCGTGCTGGCCGCAGCGGTACACTGGAGCAAAAACAGGGAAGAAGGCAAACCTGTAATTGAGTGTTTTAAAGTTTTAGCCAGCCACAGATCCCAGCATCCGACAGACACGGTGTCTGGTGAGGGTGAGCAGTAACGGCTGGAAGCTTCTTAGCAACGTCCTAGCAGCAAGGCAGGACGGAGGGATGCCATCTTTAGGAGTTTACCCAACCAGGCTTCAGAAGGATACATAAATGGCCTACACCTTTTGCAAGGGCAATTTAACATACCTGCCTGGAGTTTGCATGTTCTCCCTGTTCCTGCGTGGGTTTCCTCTGGGTTTTCCAGTATCCTCCCACACTTCAAAGACATGCTGGTAGGTTAATTGGATCCTGTCTAAATTGTCCCTAGTATGTATGAATGCGAGTTAGGGGACCTTAGATTGTAAGCTCCTTGAGGGCAGGGACTGATGAGAACGTACAATGTATATGTAAAGCACTGCGTAAATTGATGGCGCTATAAAAGTACCTGAAAGAAAAAAATTAGTCAAAGCTGCGTTTTTTTTTTTTTTAAATCTACAGTTGACCCTTACCTGCATTGGCAGCTTTTTGATAAAAAAAAAACGTGAACTAACCCTTTAATTGCCGACACCCAGACATGAGATCTATTCCCAGACTGGCCAACCGTCTTCGGGTGTCTATGGTACCTTAGCCGCAGCTGCCAGATTGTGCCGGGGTGAACAGGACTGATATTGTATGACCATTATTTTACAATCTTGTGTGTTGAACATCTGAACAAATTTCAATTCAGTGGGATAGTTCTGGCCTATACACAAGCAGACCATGGGCAATATGAGGACTGGTATTTTGTTTCCATCAGAAGTAATTCTACTTTAAATGCATGTCTCTGGTACCTAATGGGTGAACTGGGATGACTCTTGACCCTTCCATTCCCAGTGACTCACTTTACACAGTAAACAGACACTGTTTACAGAGCTGGCCAGTCTGCACACAGGTCTGTACATATCAGTGCCAGCTACTACTGTACAGACAGAGTTTATAAAAAAAAAAAAAAAAAAAAAAAAAGAGAAGAAAAGACCAGTTATTTGAGTACACTTCAGCAGAATTCTAGTTGGGGGGGGGGGGGGGGGGGAACGACACACCGAGACACTGCAGCAATGACGACTACATTGTCATCGCTGGCTGACCCTGTGGACCATGATAATTTTCACAATCACACAGAGCGCCCATCTGCCCCAATCTATTCTGGTTATGATATCCATGAGCAAGGAACAGCAGGGGGAACTAAATCAGTATGCACAAGGTCTAGTGACAATTGCATTAATACACAGCTAATAATGTGACAGTGCTGTGCCCTGCCATGGTTGAAAAAGGAGCATATGTCCCACAAGGTGGTTCTCATTAATGAAGGTTGAGGGGCTCCAGCATATCCGGGTTTGCAGTTTCCTCCAGGATTGGCAACTCCTGGATTGGATTCTGGAGTCCAGAGACTTGGGAGGGATGAAGCCTCTAACCCTGGGTCCACATATTACTATAGACCAGCAGTGAGATTGTGCAGGTGCACAGCCATTTTAATCAAGGGGCTGTCTGCGATTCGGGGCTCCTTTCTTCTGGAGATAAGCTGTTGCAGGAGCAGCATATGGTTGTGGAGAAAGACACTAGGAGAGAGTCTACCCTGGCCTTAAAGTGGTTGTAAACCTAGTTACACCACTTGTACCTACAGATAAGCCTATAATAACCTGCACGGTTTAGGAGATATTTACCATATACGCTTGTGCCGACGTTATAGGTGCTTGCGCACTGAAGTAACGGCTCGCTCGTGACGTTTGTTCAGCAGCCGTGACGTGACCGGCGGCTCCCGCGCGCATCTACGGGAGTAACGTCTTTGCAGTTCCGGCCAATCACAGTGCCGGAGCTCGCGAACCTGGACAAAACTCCGGGAGACATGTTGCCGGTCACAGCGGTGTACGGGGACCTTTGCAACAGCGTAGATCTAAGATAAGTATTTCATAATGAGCTAGTATGCGATGCATGCCAGCTCATTATGCCTTTGTCTTATAGGGTTTGTTTTTTTTTCCTTTGGGTTTACAACCACTTTATGGTGAGGTGGCCAGATCTGATCAGGTAGTTGCCATATAGGTGTGTGGTTGATTTACTGAAGGCAAATATAATGTGCACTCTGCAAGGGCATTTATTGCAGAGCTTTGTAAATGAACGGAGCTCTGATGACTTCCATCATCCAATCATGTGCAAGCAAAAATGCAGTTTTTTTATTTTTCTTGCATGTAATTGGGTATTCTTTTCAAAGTGAAGTCTCACCTCAATTACTAAACTCTGGAGCAAATGCCCTTGCAGAGTGCAACTGCACCTACAAAGTGCACAAGCTAGTTGCCTTTAGTAAATCAACCCCGGTGTGTTATCAGAGCCGCCATTAGGGGGGAGCCCATACACATGAAGGGGGTCCAGGTGTCCCGAGGGACCCAGGCCCCAACCAACGAGTTGTTGCTGCTGTTTAGTAGCAAGTACAACTCGTTGGTATGGGCCCAAAACCAATTGTTAACTTACTGTATAGTAACAGCCAGTGCTTTTTTTTTCTGGGTTCCAGCACCATAGCCAGAGACAGTGAGGGAGAAGCACGCTCTGTATACTATTGCTTTAGCAGGGCAGCTACAGAGTGAGGCGATGCAGCCCACTTAGTTCCGGCTGCACCCTGAGAGAGGGGAACACCGAGGGATATCATCCTCTCCCTGCAGACCAGATGCTGGTTTGGGCGACAGTCGCAGCTCAGCTGTGTGGAAGTGCTGACCTGCATGTAGCCTGCCTGACTGCTCACTGTGAATTGGAAACAAGTTGTTAGACATCACATTTTTGGTAAATTGATTTACAATGTTGCTGGATGTGAGCCTGTGCTGGGACTGTCTCTGTGCCGAATATACATGGGGGGGGTCTCTGTGCCGAATATACATGGGGGGTCTCTGTGCCGAATATACATGGGGGGGTCTCTGTGCCGAATATACATGGGGGGGTCTCTGTGCCGAATATACATGGGGGGGTCTCTGTGCCGAATATACATGGGGGGGTCTCTGTGCCGAATATACATGGGGGGGTCTCTGTGCCGAATATACATGGGGGGGTCTCTGTGCCGAATATACATGGGGGGGTCTCTGTGCCGAATATACATGGGGGGGTCTCTGTGCCGAATATACATGGGGGGGTCTCTGTGCCGAATATACATGGGGGGGTCTCTGTGCCGAATATACATGGGGGGGTCTCTGTGCCGAATATACATGGGGGGGTCTCTGTGCCGAATATACATGGGGGGATCTCTGTGCCAAATATACATGGGGGGGGTCTCTGTGCCGAATATACATGGGGGGGGTCTCTGTGCCGAATATACATGGGGGGGTCTCTGTGCCGAATATACATGGGGGGGTCTCTGTGCCGAATATACATGGGGGTGTCTCTGTGCCGAATATACATGGGGGTGTCTCTGTGCCGAATATACATGGGGGTGTCTCTGTGCCGAATATACATGGGGGTGTCTCTGTGCCGAATATACATGGGGGTGTCTCTGTGCCGAATATACATGGGGGTGTCTCTGTGCCGAATATACATGGGGGTGTCTCTGTGCCGAATATACATGGGGGTGTCTCTGTGCCGAATATATATATGGGGGTGAATATATATGGGGGTGCCTGTGCTGAATATATATATGGGGGTGAATTTATATGGGGGTGTCTCTGTGCCGAATATATATGGGGGGTGTCTCTGTGCCGAATATATATGGGGGGTGTCTGTGCTGAATATATATGGGGGGTGTCTGTGCTGAATATATATGGGGGGTGTCTGTGCTGAATATATATGGGGGGTGTCTGTGCTGAATATATATGGGGGTGAATATATATGGGGGTGTCTCTGTGCTGAATATATATGGGGGGTGTCTGTGCTGAATATATATGGGGGTGAATATATATGGGGGTGTCTCTGTGCTGAATATATATGGGGGGTGTCTGTGCTGAATATATATGGGGGTGAATATATATGGGGGTGTCTCTGTGCTGAATATATATGGGGGTGTCTCTGTGCTGAATATATATGGGGGTGAATATATATGGGGGTGTCTCTGTGCTGAATATATATGGGGATGTTTCTGGTCAGGCCCGGAGAAAGGAGGGGGGGGGAGGTGCCCAGACCTACAGCTGTGTACGGGGCCCCAAATTTCTGATGGCTGCCAGGTGTGTTGTTAGACAGGAGACTGTGCAGCTCAGGTGGGCATTTCACATGTCGCAAAGCTGACGGGGACAAAGTGGCGAGTCTGTGCAGAGATAAGCTCCAGGATTACGAAGTTTAGAAAGTTATGGGGGTCAGAAACTATGTTTTGATGCTGAAAATCCCTGCAGGGGTAAATCCTGTGAGTTATTCTTGAACTCCCACCCCAATATAACAATAATATGACTAAATAATAAAAACTGGATCTAAATGAAAAGTACAATTGTGGTCCACACTGAGATATTCAGGCCGATTCACTAAACCAAAAAGGGTAAATGACTGCATAGATAAAAATAAAAAAACCTTGATTAACATTCAGGCATGAAGAACCTAACGAAAAGTCACTTGCAGTCCTCTTCCTTTATGGCTTGCGGGTGAATATTTTCTCATACAGACTGTGCTGTGTGCAGGCGCTTTTGCGGGCGGAAATGGCAGGAAGTGATCTGGGTACAGTGGTAACAGGGAGGAGCGTGTTCCTAGAGGGCGACTGCTGGGATTGGCAAGACAGAAGCCATGGCAATCCAGTATATCCTGCACAACCTACCAAGAATATCCAATTGAATTAAACTTGAAACACGAATGATATATACATTTAAAGCATTATTAAACCCAAAACCAAAAATGTAATATATTACCAATCATTAGATGTGGTGGCTGCTAGTTTTCTTTTTTTTCTCCAGTTTTTAAGGCTTTTTCCCTCGGTTTTCACCTGGTGATCTGGCCAGTAACACACCACTGGTATTAGAGTGTCCCCACTCTGGATGAATGTGCACAGGGGGCACATTTGGACAGCACCCTTGTCAGTCCGTGGGAAGGGGAGTGTTAGACGCATTAGCAGATTTAAATACACTCAAATTGAAGCCAAACTCCAGCTAAACACTTTATAAGCAGTTACAGCAAGAGTTTTTTTTTCTTTTTAGATAAAGGTTTTACATAAATAAAAAGCTGATCATTGTAAGCACCCCTGTCTGTCAGTAAATGGTTTGTCGAAACCCTATAACAGCTACATCTGTGGGGCAGCTTGTGCTGTAGAAAAATTAGACTTGCTGGCAGGATCACCAGGTGAAAAAGAAAACCTAATAAAGACAACTAATAAAGCCATCACAAACAAGAATTGGTAAGCTCCAATATAATAAATGTTTACTTTTGGGTTAATACTGTTTTTTTTTTTTTAAACTTGTGTTAGAAAATGACGCTTGCTCATACAAAACAGCCTACATTGTTACGATTCAATAGACTTGGGAAGATCACTCGTGGCAACCAATCGGATTTTGGCATTTCTTCATGGAAATTAATAGCTGTTTGCTAAGGGGCACCGCTCCAACTCTGTCAAACGGCAGTTTAGCTTGGCTGGATTTCAGGATCCTGAAAACCTCTAGTTTGCATATCATATGCTACCCTAACAAAAGCTGCAAAAAAAAAAGAAAATGTAACGACTTCACAGCTTGTATCGATCGGCTTCTTTGATTAGCCTTAAATTCTTTAACGTAAAGTTTCTGGCATGAAATAAATTTTTAATCCATACACATGGAACTACGCTTTGTACGCTTGTACCTAACCGCGATCCGAGGATTTCCAGCATCCAAGTAGTACATATCGATGTAGCCGCTTCAAAAGCAACACTTTACCTGTCAAGTCCATCAGGCAGTATATTGCCGGTGTGAGATTTTCAAGACAATGTAGAATGTCAATCAGACGTTATCCCAGTGAAACCCAGCCGGCCCGAGATGGACTTATAAAATAGGTCAATGTAATAGAAGCGGCTAATCTTGCCCAAAGTCCCTCTGGAGTCATTGGAACAGAGAGTGTGCAAGGCGAGTTCTTTCTGATGTTGAAGACTTTAGCGGACTTATCTTGTAAATCCTTGAAGGATAACGGCAATCTGCTAGAGATATCGATTCTGGCCACAAGAGGGAGCATTCCTCTTAAAGATAATACATCCATCGTAAATGAGAGCTGTCAGTCGGCAGGTCTACCCCTGGGGGTCTGCAACCGCCCACTTACCTAGGATGATGCCTGCCATATATGGCTGCTTGGGCCAGACTGGGAGAAAATCTTATGTTTATGGTGGCCCCATGCTACCACTGGTCAGTCTCTGAACAATCCTGTAGTTGTTTTCCTATTGTGGAGTGTGGTGTTGACCACTTCTTGGTTCTCAACCCCCCCCCCCTCTTTTCTAGGGACAAACTTAACAGCTATTATGCGTTAAAACTAATCTAAATCCTAAGGGTAGATTTAGACGTTTCTCTAAAACTCCCTTTCCTCTGAAGCCCGATCCGAGGTTCAGATCGCACTTTAGAGGCTACTGACCAGTGGTGAGGAAGCAATACGCCACCTCCTCAGCGCTTGTTTTGACCCCATTTTTGATGACAAACGCGCCACAACTGTGTGCAATGCACTCGGTTCTGAGGAGTTTGTTGCGCTTCCCCCATGTAGTGTTGCTACATGTCTGGTAAACTTTGCCACAGGTGCAAACTAAGGCATTACGCCCACGGCAAGTTAACGTAAAAGTGGCTGTGTGTCTAAGTGGGTGCTGAAGCAATCACCGGCCGGAACCGTGGCCAATCAGATCGAGGCATGTCACCAGCACACCATGGGTCTCCAAGAAATGTGTCCAATGTCACCAGCACACCATGGGTCTCCAAAAAATGGGTCCAACGTTACCGGCACACCTTTGGTCTCAAAAAAATTGGTTCAATGTCACCAGCACACCATGGGTCTCCAAAAAATGGGTTCAATGTCACGGCACACCTTTGGTCTCCAAAAAATGGGTTCAATGTCACCGGCACACCATGGGTCTCCAAAAAATGGGTTCAATGTCACCGGCACACCATGGGTCTCCAAAAAATGGGTTCAATGTCACCGGCACACCATGGGTCTACAAAAAATGCGTTCAATGTCACCGGCACACCATGGGTCTCCAAAAAATGGATTCAATGTGACTGGCACACCATGGGTCTCCAAGAAAATTGGTTCAATGTGACCGGCACACCATGGGTCTCCAAAAAAATGGGTTCAATGTCACCGGCACACCATGGGTCTCCAAAAAATGGGTTCAATGTCACCAGCACACCATGGGTCACCAAAAAATGGGTTCAATGTCACCAGCACACCATGGGTCTCTAAAAAATGGGTCCAAAGCTTTACTCAGCAATCACATCGTTACAACAAATAGCAACATTTCAGGGCCTCGCAGGACCCCTTCATCAGGCATATGACGTGCCTGATGAAGGGATCCTGCAAGGCTCCAAAATGTTGCTGTAACAATGTGATCACTGAATAAAGCTTTGGACCCATTTTTTGGAGAGACATCGTGTGCTGGTGATATTCCTGATTGCTCACGTCATGTAAACATCCCCATCCACTGCCTAGTGCAGCTTTTGGGGTGGGGGTGTGCAAAAACATGTGGTTATGGTGTGTGGTAAAATGTAATTTACCACATACTTCCCCCACTCTTCATGTTGAAGGAGCTGCTGGAGGGTAGGGGAGGAGGGAGGCCCGGCAGCAGTGCGGGGGTAGGGGGGCCTGGGCAGCAGTGGGAAATGTATGGTGCACAGGTGGGAGGCAATTACTGGAACCAATCCCCGGTATGGTTTTCTCAGCAGCTAAAAGCCAATGGAAGGGAGAGGAGAAGAAGCCAGCTTTCAGCTGCTGCAGAGAGCCATACCAGGGATCAGTTCCAGTAATTGCCCCCCCATCGCCGCACCATCACCCCCCCCCCCATTACAACAGTTACTTTAACTTGTTCCATGATTATACAAGGAGAAACTTATTGTAAATTATCATAAAAAACAAACAAAAAATAAAATTCACACACAGTAGTAGAGGAGCCAACATTAATGAGAATGCAACATAACAACTATACATCATACTATCAAGGTAAAGATTACATTAGACATGAACAGTAACATATTGCTTAATAAAATAAACCCAAATTTCAGGGTTGTAAGGGTGTGCTTCTACAGATGCCAGCTGACTTTTTTTATATGGCCAATTACTTACAAAAATTATTTTAGTTTTCCCTTATTGCTGGCAGATTAAATTGCATTGTGGCTTCTCTCACAGATTTCAGTGACAAGATTTAACCTCCATTTTGCCAAGGTCCAATACATTCTTAAACTATTTTCTCTTCAGGTTGAATGTTCTGAATCTGTAAAATACTACATTATAGCCACTAGATGGAGCTGATGATCCCAGTAAAAAAATATTGATTTTCTATGATCATTTGCGCCATCTAGTGGCCATGCTGCTTTATTTTCTCGATTCCCTCTATTGTATGAATGAGAGACATTCAAGCTGCAGAGAAAATAGTCTAATAACATTTCAATTTAAATGTACATGCTGCAACCCCAATAAAGGGGGTCCTTAAGAACCTCCCGAACAATAAACATTTTGTGAAGAATTCATTTTAAATATGGGCTCTTTTCTTCCTACATTTATACAGAGATGTATAAATGAGAGAGACTTGCATTGCTGGGACTTATCAACATCAGTTCTGGCATCTATAGACACATTTCCCCCGGTACAACCCTCATTGCAGATCCTCCGATTATCACCAGTGCGTTAAAAATCGTGCCTTTCAGAAAATAAGGTGTGCTGGTTAGCCATAACAGTGGTGCAGACTGATCAAATGATAAAAAGTCATCAAAATAAGGAGGAAAAATTAAAAGATTGCACTGAAAATAAAGGGATAAAAACAAAACAGAAGAGGTGTTTTTGCCCCCTAAGAACTTGGGTCTTACCGCTATCCCTCTTGTGGAGGGCTCCTTTTCAATGTAGTGATCAAAAACGCGGTATTCCCTTCTCTGAGCAACACACTTTGTAATCTGAAGAAACAGGTCACAAGCATGACAGACTAACTGGAATATCCTTTTATAGCGAGCCACAAAAAAGGGACGGGAGAGGAGAGAGACATGGAAAAAGCAGTGCCAGGAAAATGACGAGTAAGAAATACTTCATACAATGAGGGGATGCCAACCTTCTCATATATGGGACTTAATTCATCAAGCTACCAAGAGCACCTAGGGCATGCTAAAGTGGCCCATCAATACGTGTCACTTTAGCATGCCCTTGTTCTATACCAGCTTGGTGAATCAGTGTCCTTGACTTTGACGTGCCTCCCTGAAATTGTATCTGAACAGGTTCATTCCCGTTGTCCATTACTGCCGCATATGTACATCACCTGCCAGATTTATTCATTTAAAAAGGTATCCATTTTGAAAGTATTTGATCATTCATTGATAAAAATGACCTCTCTTCAGATATGAAGGTCTAGAACAGTAGAGGATCATAGAAAATCTTCCTAAGACCCTAATGCTTGGGTGGGATTTAGTCCATTGTTTCCAATGCTGTACACAGTGGTTCCCAGCCTCAGACCACAATTACCCTCAACAGGTCATATTTTCAGCATGTCCTTCACCTTGCACTGGTGCTTTAAAGAGTAACTTAAAATTTTATGACAAATAAAAAGGTGAGCTAACTCCATATATACTGGCCACCCCTCCAGACCTCACTGCACATAGCAGCGGTGATGCCCCATGCTGCCGGTGTAGTGGTCCATACACCATACATATCCCCTGAAATGCTTCTCATTGGTCAGGGTGGTCACACTGACCAATGAATGCTTGCCATTGTGTAAATTATGAAGGATACTCACTCTGGGGCTGTGTATTGCAGTGTACAGAGTGCTATACCGGCAGGGCGGGGCATCACGGCCCCTGGGGTGGCCAGGAAATTTGGAGTTAGTTCATCTTTTCATTCCCTTTCAAACATGGGTCTCCAGACTATGGTCTGAAGGCCGCATCCAGCCCACGTCAAGATTTAACCCAGCCCACAGCGACTCTGATGTGGTGGGGGGCTTAGGATGTAAAGAGGGGACATAGAATGTAAAGGAAGAGGGGGGGGCCATGACATCTAATGTAAAGGAAGAGGGGGGGGGCCATGACATCTAATGTAAAGGAAGAGGGGGGGCCATGACATCTAATGTAAAGGAAGAGGGGGGGCCATGACATCTAATGTAAAGGAAGAGGGGGGGCCATGACATCTAATGTAAAGGAAGAGGGGGGGACCATAACATCTAATGTAGAGGGGGGGCGACGACATCTAATGTAAAGGAAGAGGGGGACGACGACATCTAATGTAAAGGAAGGGGGGGACGACGACATCTAATGTAAAGGAAGGGGGGGACGACGACATCTAATGTAAAGGAAGGGGGGGGGGGGACGACATCTAATGTAAAGGAAGAGGGGGGCGACGACATCTAATGTAAAGGAAGAGGGGGGCGACGACATCTAATGTAAAGGAAGAGGGGGACGACAGTGACATCTAATGTAAAGGAAGGGGGGGGGGGCAGTGACATCTAATGTAAAGGAAGAGGGGGGCGACGACATCTAATGTAAAGGAAGAGGGGGGCGACGACATCTAATGTAAAGGAAGAGGGGGGCGACGACATCTAATGTAAAGGAAGAGGGGGGCGACGACATCTAATGTAAAGGAGGGGGGGGGGGGGGGCAGTGACATCTAATGTAAAGGAAGAGGGGGGCGACGACATCTAATGTAAAGGAAGAGGGGGGCGACGACATCTAATGTAAAGGAAGAGGGGGGCGACGACATCTAATGTAAAGGAAGAGGGGGGCGACGACATCTAATGTAAAGGAAGAGGGGGGCGACGACATCTAATGTAAAGGAAGAGGGGGGCGACGACATCTAATGTAAAGGAAGAGGGGGGCGCCGACATCTAATGTAAAGGAAGAGGGGGGCGACGACATCTAATGTAAAGGAAGGGGGGGGCGACGACATCTAATGTAAAGGAAGGGGGGGGGGCAGTGACATCTAATGTAAAGGAAGGGGGGGGGGCAGTGACATCTAATGTAAAGGAAGAGGGGGGCGACGACATCTAATGTAAAGGAAGAGGGGGGCGACGACATCTAATGTAAAGGAAGAGGGGGGCGACGACATCTAATGTAAAGGAAGAGGGGGGCGACGACATCTAATGTAAAGGAAGAGGGGGGCGACGACATCTAATGTAAAGGAAGAGGGGGGCGACAACATCTAATGTAAAGGAAGAGGGGGGCGACGACATCTAATGTAAAGGAAGAGGGGGGCGACGACATCTAATGTAAAGGAAGAGGGGGGCGACGACATCTAATGTAAAGGAAGAGGGGGGCGACGACATCTAATGTAAAGGAAAAGGGGGGAGACGACATCTAATGTAAAGGAAGAGGGGGGGACGACATCTAATGTAAAGGAAGGGGGGGGGACGACATCTAATGTAAAGGAAGGGGGGGGGACATCTAATGTAAAGGAGGGGGGGGGGGGCAGTGACATCTAATGTAAAGTATGTATGAATGTGAGTTAGGGACCTTAGATTGTAAGCTCCTTGAGGGTAGGGACTGATGTGAATGTACAATGTATATGTAAAGCGCTGCGTAAATTGATGGCGCTATATAAGTACCTGAAATAAATAAAAAATAAAGGGGGGGGGGGCAGTGACATCTAATGTAAAGGAAGGGGGGGGGGACAGTGACATCTAATGTAAAGGAAGAGGGGGGGTGACGACATCTAATGTAATGTGGGCATGTTTGAGTGATGTTTGCATAATGTCAGATTGGTCTGGGGATTCTTGGCCAGCAGAAACAGGGGTGGAATAAGGTGTTCTCAGAATAAGGTTACCAATGACGAGAGGACTTCACAGAGCAAGGCAGGTCAGTGGACTCAAACTGTGGTGGATGAAACATAAGGCCTAGGCAGGTGGCTGTGTTCACATGCTAAGTGTCTCCAGTATGACCAACCTCCACCCTTCTGATAAAATGGTCTTCAAAAACAGCACAGGATGCATTCAGTAAAATTTCCAGGAAGGCATGTTCAAGTAGAATTGGTTGAATGAGGTTATAAAAAAAACTTTCTTTCTCAAAATATTCCAACAACAATTTTTTTGTGCAGCCATTTTCTAAAAATAATAGATGCTCAGTAAAAGAAGTTAAATAAATAAATAAAAATCAATCATAGGATGACCACATGTGCTGGTTTACACAAACTGCTGTACAACGGCTCAATGTGACTGCTGTATTCTGTCTAAACCATTTTAATGATCTGCTCTTCCTCCAAAATCACTCTCAGAGGTTGCAATCACTGTTGCCACCTGGGTGCACCACCTGCTACTAAAGCTGAACTCCAGGAATTACACAACCCCCCCCCCCCCCCCCAATGCAAGGGTTCAAGAAGAACTCCAGGTGTGGATATTTTACACATAGTTACACCGGTCCAGCTTGGATCAATGTAACCATGTACAGTATTATACCATACCTGGCCGATGACCCATGAAGCTGGGAATCACTGAAATATACACGGCTACTACAGCGATCAATACTTTGCTTCCAGGTGTCACGTTGAACGGATGCCGTGATGCATTCTGAACACAGGAGAAGGCTTTCTGGGGTGGTGATGATGTCACCTTATCATCATCTTAATCATTTAGCAAGCGCTTTGCATTCATTCAGAAAATTCCCTGAATGGCACCCTGGGCATAAATCTATCTCCCTTAGTGAAGGATTTGTATCAAGATAATTATATACCTCTTCTTTACAGGATTTGAACGGTTACCCTATCGGCAGGTTATCCTGGTTGGGTGGGATAAACGTGATTAAAATGGTGATTCTTCTGAAGGCTCTCTATGTATTTCAGGCTCTTCCGATAAATATACCAAGGGAAGATTTTAAAACTCTTAGGTTATTGTTAAGAAAATTTAAACTCACCGGCCACTTTATTAGGTACACCTTGCTAGCACTGGATTGGACCCCCATTTGCCTTCAGAACCCCCTTAAATCTTCATGGCATAGATTCAACAAGGTGTTGGAAACAGTCACTTAAATCCCCTTTCTTCCTTATTCTGATGCTCGGTTTAAACTTCAGCCGTCTTCACCATGTATAAATGCTTAAATGCATCAAGTTGCTGCCATGTGATTGGCTGATCATAGAGATCTGACTAAAGACTCAGCCTCTATCACAGTAGAAACTTTAGGAGTTTGGGAGTTCCCTTAATGCCACATCCGGGTACAAACTATTTAATAAAAATCAATTAATAGAATAAGGCCTATTTAAATTGGTCAACTTCAGATTGTCTGAGATTAAAGGATGTTTTGAATGGGAATGCCCTATGTCCAGATATGGCTCCTCGTCATGGGATATCTGGAGATTTAGCCAACTTCAGCATTTTCTGGATTCTTTGCCAAGACCCCCCCATTCAATCCGTGAGCTCAACCCAATGGAGAGACTCATGGATCAGTGGGGGAAAACTAGATATGCTATTTCCAATATCTACAGGATGCGGGTGTCATCCCTGGATCTCGGGGCTTCATACTTTTTGAATGGATGGGAGCATGAACTAATGCAACCTATCTCAGAAGTCCTAAAGCGTAAAGTCATAGACTACATATACGCCACCTCAATAGATATGAGGTTAATTTTTTTTTATTATAAACGGTTGACTAGGTGGTAGTATGGTCCATCAAAATTACATAGGATCAATTCAGGGCAGTCATTGGAATATTGGAGAGAATGTGGGGGCAAGGGAACACATACCCACATTTGGTGGCATTGTCCAATTATCCAGCTATACTGGGAAAGAGTTTTAAATATAATTAAGATGAGGAGGCGGCTTTGCTGGGTGGTGACGTCACACTCATCACCTTATTCACTTAGCCAGCGCTTTGCTTTAATTCAGAAAATGGAGCCCATGCTGAGCGTCCGACCTCATCTGTTCGGAATGCAGCAGACCGGCCAGTTAGCATGGGCCCCCGAAGCAAGTGTAGATTACTGGAGTAGCGGTGTGTACTTCAGTGTTTTCCAGCTTCCAGGGGCATCAGCCAGGTATGGTATATACATGGTTATATTGGTCCAGTCTGGACCAGTGTGTAAAATATTTATATCTGGAATTCATCTTTAAATGCTTAGGTCTTTCTGTAGAGGAATAGGGTGTAATACTTACCTTCCGAGTGCTGATCCAGGCTGTGCACGGCCCTGAACGCACAAGGTCTGTATTCAAGGCCATGCACCTGCGTGGCAATCAAATTGGGAATAGCAGTTGTGTCCATGCAACCGCTGCATTTCAATTGACATAAATGCGACTGCCTGCACTGGGATGCATGTTATCCCTGTGCATCCCCGTATGGGCAAATGCAACCATTACACAGGGGTATGCGGTAGTACGCCTGTCTGAACGTTGCCTAAAACACACATTAATGTTTTTCAATGGTGTATTGAGCTGCCTGCCTGAAGTTCAGCTGTACCACAGCTATAAAGTAAAGCCCCACTCAAACCAATCAGGTGTGGCTGCTGTATACTATACTTAATTCCTGGTCGACTTAAAGTTGGCCATAGATGGATTGAAATTTGGCTGACTTAGCCAAATTTTGATCCATCTATGGCCGCTCCCATTTGTGTGTAGTCAATTGATTTCTCACAAATGGGCTTTCCAATTGGCTGCAGCTCTGGTCAGTGTATTCTGACAGCAGGGGAGTCTCCATTGTCAGAATACAGCGGGGAGGATTCCTCTATCCGCCTTGCTTATGTGGATGGGGGAATTCATTCCGTTTTTTTTTTTTCAATCAGCCAGCTGACCCATGTATGCCCAGCTTAACCGAGATTGTACAATTAGACTGCAATGAGCATGGTCAGCACATGAGAACTCACCAAGAATTGTGTAGAGCAGTGTGGGGTGGTCACCCTATTGTTGATGTATGGGCTTGCAGGAAGCAAGAACTTCTTCACCTTTATCGTGAAAGAATCCAAAACAAATCTCAAATTTAAAACTGAACATTTATCTACTGTATATATTTTTAGAAAATGAATGCCCAAATAACATTTAAAAAAAACACATGGTTTTACTTTTATTTATTTCCTATTAAAAAAAACAGATGTGTGCGGAGGAGTGTAAAGAAATGCAGTTGTTAATATCTAGAGGCAAGAGAGAGTTATCAGCTGAAACACTCAAGTGGAAATGGATATGTCTAAAGCACGAGCAATGAAGCAAATGAAAATGGCATTTAGCCATGCTGTAAGCAATAGGAATTTGATTCTTTTAATGACTGCTTTTTATTATGCACGTTAAATTATGCAAGTAGAAAGCGGCACCCAATATAAAATAATCGGCAAATGACAGAAATGGTACGTAACTCACAGCAACCAGCAGATGCCTGCTCTCAGCAATGTGGGCTTATTTGACCAGAGAAATTAGCTAATTGGCCCATAGCAACCAGTCCGGTATCAGATTCATTTATGAACAGTCAAACATTTTACCAAACTAAAATCTTGTAGCTTCATATGTATAACACTGTTTTAAATGCACTGCATGGCTAAAAGTTTGTGGGAGCCTCACCATGACGCCTATATGAGCTTATTGGAATTGCCATTCCAAAACCATTGGCATGAATAAGGAGTTGGATGGGCAGTGAGCAGCAAACACGGCTTCTGCACAGGTCTTCTAGCAGTTGTCTATTCTGCATGGTCGTTGACATGCCTTGCCCTATGTTATGAGACCTGTGAACACAGACTACTATGTTGTTGGTGAGAAGAGGAATTGGTCAATTTGATCTTTTTTTATTATTATTATTTTTTTTTTTAAATAAACCGATGTTTTAGAAAATTTAGAACATATATAAATTAGTTGTATATTTATTATTTATTTTATATTTATTTATATATCTATTTTACTGGGTAACCCCTAAAGCAGATTTTGCAGAGAATTCTGGGCTTTATACAGAGTAAGCCCAGCAGTAGCTTCTGGCGCCTTGACTGAAGCAGGGTATACACGCCAAGTTTTTTTTTTTCGTTCAACCCGCAGGTTGAAAAAAAAAAAAAAAAAAACATCACAGATCCCTCCATTAACACAAACAATGTTGATGCAAGGACCTCTCCTGCTGTGTCTTTGTATTCTGACAAGGGGAGCTCCTCCCCCTGTCAGAATACACAGATCAGCGCATGCAGCCACTGGCTGCAAGCCCTGATAAAATGCTGGTTTTCTAGGATGACCGTTCAACAGAAGCCAGTACTTGCTAAACCAGACAACTTTTTATATGTGTATACCCAGCTCAAGTCTAACAAAGCAGATGTTAATCTTAACTAAATGAGGTTTTATTTACTAAAGCATGTGTATCAATAAATGTCATAAAAAACAAACAAAAAAAACAAAAAAATCTCTTTTGATCCTTTGTTGCATCTGAGTCTTTTCAGTTCCATTCTGTGTACATACATGCGTGCCAGTGATGGCTACATGGCAGTTCTCAGGGCAGGTAACCCGAGGGTGACAGTAGAACATGCCTGCGCAATGTGGGTTGAAATGGCCACTTTGACCTTTGAGATTACATTAAAATGTTAATCCTTATATGAGATTTTGGTAACCTCTTCCGGACCGCCCACTGTATACATACATCACTACTTTGACGTTCTATACCGTTGTTATGGCAGCAGCTAGCTGCCATAACCCCGGTATTTGTTCATACAGTGGGCGATTCGGCCCCAGAGTGGCCCCAGCGGCGGATTCCCAACGGGATCACTTTTATAGTCAGTGGGTGAGGAGCCCCCCCCCCCCGCCACTTCCCAGTTTGTTTCACCACTTACTGGAGACGTCGGTAAAAGGGGAAAACGATCCAATCCCCTGGAGCGATGAGCAGGAATTCGAGTGAGGGCAAGATGGCCCCCACTCCACTGTATGCCCTTGGAGGACCGGAGGCCTATAGGCCTTAAAGGGCCTTTTTTTCATGTAAATGTATAGTTATATATTTTTTTGCTTTTAAGTGTAAATGTAAGATCTGAGGTCTTTTTGACCCCAGATCTCTCAATAAAGAGGACCAGTCATGCTTATTTCTATTACAAGGGATCTTTCATTTCTTGTAATAGGAATAAAAGAAAAGAAAAAAAAACTTGCGCGCAGAAGCGAACGCATACGCAAGTCGCGCCCACACTTGTAAACGGTGTTCAAACCACACATGTGAGGTATCGCCGCAATCGTTAGAGCGAGAGTAATAATTCTACCGGTAGCCCTCCTCTAACTCATTTGAAAGTGTCGCCTATGGAGATTTTTTAAGTACTGTAGTTTGTCGCCATTCCACGAACATGCGCAATTTTAAAGCATAACATGTTAGGTATCTATTTACTCGGCGTAACATCATCTTTCACATTATACAAAAAAATTGGGCTAACTGTACCGTGTTCTTTTTTTAGTAAGACGTTTGTAAGACCGTTGCACAAATACAGTGCGACATAAAATTTTGCAATGATCTCCATTTTATTCTCTAGGGTCTCTGCTAAAAAAAAAAAAAATATATATATATATATAATCGTGTTTGGTGGGTTCTAAGTAATGGTGTAGCAAAAATTACCGATTTTAACTTGTAAACAACAAATGTCATAAATAGGCCTGGTCCTTAAGCGGGTGGGTGTAAAGACAAAAGGTTCTCTGCATTAAGACTCCTGCTGCTATCAATCAAATCAGGGGAGGAGGGGGTGGGGGTGGGAATGGGAATGAGCCATGCGGTGTTTCTATGGACTCACAGTCCGGTTCGGGAGCAAGCCTGCACAAGGGCCCCTCCCTCAGCAAGCGGCTTGCTATAGGGGCACTCGGAGAAGAGGAGGAACCAAGAGCACCGGCAGGGGACCCCAGAAGAAGAGGATTGGGGCTGCTCTGTGCAAAACCATTACACAGAGCAGGTGAGTATAACAGGTTTGTTATTTTAATTAAAAAAAAAAAAAGCTTTTACAACCACTTTAAGTCAAGGGCTGCATTCGATCTACCAGGGCCTCCAAATACATAATACACCTTCCACTGAGTGGCAAGTGTGCAGTAATAGCCTGCTCTGCCCATTCTCCCACAACCAGTTTCTGATTGGGCCTGAAACCTGCAGACATGTGGGCGGGGCCTGCATTAGGTTGTCAATCATTTTCCAGCACCTTGCAGCCATAGATAACTCCGACTATAGAAAACAAAGGTGCAGGTGTTCCGTCAGATTGGGTCACCTAATCTGACGGAACACAGGGAAGCAGTCCAGCCACACAATGCAATGGCATGTTTGCTGGACTGCCAAAGTAATTATTTACAGTTTTCAAGAGAGCAAAGAAATGGTGGATGCTCAATTTACGATTATATTTTATTTGTACAGTTATTCTTAATGAGTTACAAAATGTTTTAGGGCCACATCCAAGACAAATCTGTAAACTAGCCAAGGGGCACATGTAGTCCACGATGCACCGATAGCACACATGTAGCCTAATGGGCTTCCTATATGAGAAGACTTTCAGCCAGGTTGGAAAAATTAGGTAGATGACCCACTGTCCTCCTAAGGAGGAGCTGCAAGTATAAAAAAAAAAAAAATGTACGCAAAATGACCCGACTGCCATCTAAAAATCTATGGGCAACTTACCGGCAGGCTACAGCTCATTTGCCAAGATAAAATCAAGGCTGTAATTTTAGTTAGTTTAAAAAAAAAACTGGTTGGAACGCTTGACAGAATGCCATAAAAAAGCACAATTTTAGCCATGTAGAAAATAATCAGGAGCCAAACTAATTACAAGGATAATTGCACGCAATGCTGGTTTATTACAAACCAACTGAGCTCCAATTATCTCGGAGTTAATATGGATCACCAGTAGACATTCTGATTACGTTCTCAGAAAAATAGCTCCTATGGGGCTACACTGCAGGCAAAGTTGCTCTCTGGCCTGAAGTTTTAAAGCTGGCCAGTAGGGACAGTCAATCACCCATTTAAAATCAATCTCGTGTTGACTAAGTATCGCCGTATGTATATACACAACTTCGTATTGGGGTGGCTACACTGGAATCATGGTTGAGGCTACAACCATTATTCTGGTATCATTTTTTTTATATCAGCCCCCCTCAAGTAACTCCCCTCCCACTGGGGAGCCCAGGACCACTCAGACCGGCAGCATTCGGTGCACTGCACAGAGAGAAAGTAACTCACTTTCTTGTTTATCCCTTGTGATAGCAATAAAGTTTATAAAAAAAAAAGGGTACTGTGTAAAAATAAATATATGTAAATAAAAGAACATTTTTACATTTTAAAGCTCCCTTCCCCCCATACTCAGGCGCAAAGGTGAACGTACACATCGGTCCCGTACGCATATGTAAACAGAGTTCGCACCACTCATGAGGTATGACCACGAACGCCCGAGCGAGAGAAATAATTCAAGGACCAGACCTCCTGTGTAATGCTAAACTGATAACCAGTAATAGCTTTTAAAATGTTGGTTACGGATAATTTAATATACCGTAGTTTGTCACCGTTCCATGGGCGTGGGTAATTTTAAAGCGAGACATGTTTGGTATCTATTTACTTGGCATAACAATCTTTTATATTTTACAAAAAATTGGGTATTATATTGTGTTATCTAAAATTCATTGATGTGTTTTTTTTTTTTTTTATTTGCTTTTGAAAAACATCTGAGCAAATATTGTGTGCCAAAAAAAAAAAAAATTGCACCCACCCACCATTTTATTTTCCAGGGTCTCTGCTTAAAAAAAATGTATACAATTTGGGGGTTCTATGTAATTTTCTAGCAAAAAAATGCAGATTTTTAAATGTATGACAGAAATGTCAGAATTGGCCTGGGGGTAACATAGTTAAAAGGAGACCCACTTAAGTGTCCCGGTCACCACTGGGTTACTTTTACCAAACAGGCCACCTCTAAAAAGGAGGTGTAAAAGAAGAATACTTGGCTTTACGGTGGTCAGCATTGAAAAACCACTGCATCTCCGCTCCCCAGATGCTGAAAGTATTCAACCGCCGTGGTCCTTGCTGCTGGCGCATACGTCGTCCTATAGTTTGAGCAGCTTTTCTTTTTAAGGCCATTAGAGCAAACTTCAGCTCCAGATTAGTAGATCTTAATGAGAGTGCTGACTATCACTTTAAGAGCCTGTGTTGACGGTCTTGGGTATGTATCGATAAGTTTGCTTTGGACGCCTCTGAGATCATTCAAAATCAAACTGACTGGTAAACCTGTCCTGCAGTTGACCTCCTTTGGACGTGCGTGGGGAGTGAAGAAATTCTGACTTGAACAAAAGCCCTTCGACATGCTGTTACCTGACTTTAGAAGGCTTTTGTCAAGCTTTGAGTAGTGCTTATTGAAGCCTATTTAAGAATGCTAGCAGCTTGTTTAAAGTGAGTTACCAATCCTGTTAAGATGTGTTTAACCTCCTGAAACTAAAGTGAAAGGGCCTCAATGAAGCTGCTTGGTGCTTAGTGAAATCTTTGTGAATGCTTGTTGTATAAGCCGAAATCCATATGTGCAAGCCATAATAAAAAATGATTTTTTTTTTTTTTTTTAAGGGGGGTAATTTTAAAGACTCTACAAGAGACTTGTGAAACAAATTGGATGTACAGTGGGGGAAAATTAATTATTTGATCCCCTTAAGATTTTGTAGGTTTGCCCACTTACAAAGAAATGAAGAGTCTATAATTTTTATCATAGGTGTATTTTAAACGATAGCGACAGAATATCAACCACAAATCCAGAAAAAAACACAATACAAATGTTATAAATTGAGTTGCAGTTCAGTGAGTAAAATAAGTATTTGATCCCCTACCAACCAATAATAATTCTGGCTCCCACAGACTGGCTACAGTATGGGCTCATGTGGTACACAGATTAGTCCAGCAAGTTTAAGGTGGTGCTCTTTATGACAACTCGTTATGTGTATAAAAAAAAAAAAAAAAAAAAAAAAAAAAGATACCTGTCCACAGAATCTCTTTCTTCCATTCAAACCTCACCATCATGGGCAACACCAAAGAGCTGTCAAAGGACATCAGGGACAAGATTGTAGACCTGCACAAGGCTGGAATGGGCTACAAGACCATCAGCAAGAAGCTTGGTGAGAAGGAGACAACTGTTGGATTGATTATTCCCAAATGGAAATAAAAAAAAAAAAATAACCATCAATCGCCCTCAGTCTGGAGCTCCATGCAAGATTTCGTCTCATGGGGTAAGGATGTTGATGAGAAAAGTGAGGGATCAGCCCCGAACTACACGGGAGGAGCTTGTGAATGATCTCAAGGCAGTTGGGACCATAGACACCAAACAAACCATTGCTAACACAATACGCCGCCATGAATTAAAATCCTGCAGCGCCCGCAAGGTCCCCCCCTCCTCAAGATGGCACATGTACAGTCCCATCTGAAGTTTGCCAAATGAACATCTAAATGATTCAGAGAAGGATTGGGAGAAAGTTCTGTGGTCAGATGATACCAAAATTGAGCTCTTTGGCATTAACTCGAATAGCCATGTTTGGAGGAAAAAAAATGCTAACTATGAGCCCAAGAACATCATCCCTACAGTAAAGCACGGAGGTGGAAACATGATGCTTTGGGGCTGTTTCTCTGCTAAAGGTACAGGCCGACTTTATCACATTGAGGGGCCAATGGACAGGGCCATGTATTGAAAAATCTTGGATGAGAACCTTCTTCCCTCAGCCAGAACACTGAAGATGGGTCTTCCAGCATGACAATGACCCAAAACATAGTACCAAGGCAACCAAGGAGTGGCTCAAGAAGAAGCACATCAAGGTCATGGAGTGGCCCAGCCAGTCGCCAAACCTTAATCCTATAGAAAACGTATGGAGGGAGCTGAAATTTCGAGTTGCCAAGCTACAGCCAAGAAACTTTAAGGATTTGAAGAAGATCTATACAGTGGACCAAAATCCCTCCTGATATGTGTGCAAATTTGGTAATCATCTACAAGAAACATCTCAGCTCTGTGCTTGCCAACAAGGGTTTCTCCACCAAGTACTAAGTCACGTTTTGCTTGGGGATCAAATACTTATTTTACTCACTGAACTGCAACTCAATTTATAACATTTGTATCGTGTGTTTTTTTTCTGGATTTTGGTTGATATTCTGTCTATATCACTTAAAATATACCTATGATAAAAATTATAGACCCTTCATTTCTTTGTAAGTGAGCAAACTTACAAAATCTGCAGGGGATCAAATAATTATTTTCTCCACTGTTAAGAGAGAACATAACATTGGCTACCAGTAGCAGCATTTCATTTACCTTCATTATATGTAACACGTACACTGCTAGGAGTTTAATCTGATTGGTTACCAGGAGTTACATCATTTCTGCTTTTGCCACCAAGCTATACAGGCCGTCATTTTATATGACCACCTACATGCATTGCTCTTCAAAATTTAACCTTGTAAGCCAATGAAAATATACTGTTCTTAGATTGTCACACTGTGCGCTGCCAAACGTACCCGCCAGATTTGTGTTTGTGTTCCCCCTTCACCTCCGCCCTCTCTCCTAGTCACTCACTGCGCTCATTTTTACTGCCTGCAGGCCAAGAGATTCCCATGCTGTTGGTTTATCTTCCCTTCTACAAAGTGTTCATCATTTCATGTAACAGAGATGACATTTAAAGTAACCCTATCAAGAGAGAAGGTAAAGCGGCAGCCATTGCCGATCTCCTAATGAAAATGCCAGTTGCTTGGCTGTTATGTTGGCCAAGTATACAGATCAGGAAGGCTGAAGAAAAAAATCAGGGAGCCCTGATCTGTATAGATGTGTTCTAGGTTAGTGAAGCTAGTGAGATGACACAACTACAGCTTTACAGAGTTCACACCTTGTAAAAGAGAACCTGTAATTTAGCAGAAGACATAATGCTGAGGAGACATCTAGGGGAGGTAGACATTATGTGTATGGCCAATGCTCACCCAACCTAACCTTATCCAGTTGCATTATGTAAGTGTCAGTTGTCTGCGGGGAGAATAACGGATTTTTTTGTTACTAAAATCCCTTTCTCTGAGTTAATCGACAGAAACTACCTCTTCTCATCCTCATCCAAAATACACTACAACCTTCTAAAAACATTTCCACTTTCTTTTCTCTCCTTCTCTGCACTATATACTGTATCCCGACACTACAGCTACAAACACCAAATGAAAAAGACCCATATAGTATGAAGGGCATGTAAAGAGGAAAGTGAATACTTAGCCCTCCCGATGACCATGATGCCTGCTGTTCCAATCCAGAAAAATCACTGGTGGAGTCTTCTTCAGAAGCAAAACTTCCGCGAGTGTAGATCTCCTGGTCCACACAGCTTTGAGTGACTCCTCCTGTCAACCACAATACTAGTATGCGATATAGATGTGGAGGTTGGTGAAGGAACCCTTGAGCCTTGTGGGAGACCAAGAAATTGACACTCCAGGAAGTGTCAGTTTTTGAAGACCTAGGCTGACCAGTTCTCTGAATTAGCCTGGTATTCTAAGGTGGGGGGGGGGGTGGTAGGTATTCACTTACTTCATTACAGGTATGTATTCTATGGGCAAGATTAGTTTGATAAAAAGTGGCTTTAAAACCATTTCAAGTATTGATAGGAACATAAGTTTGATTTATATCTCACCATTGCAAGTTCAGCTTCAAGTTCTTTGATTCGGTTCTCCTTTAAATCCAACTGCGATCGCAAGGCGCTGGCGTGGTCTGTTGCCTCCTTGGCCTGGCGACGAAGCTCCCACTTCTCCCGTTCTAAAAGATCTTTTTCCTTTGCTAATACTTTAACTGCATCTTCACTCTCCTGAAAGAGAAAAAGTATTGGCATAAATAAGTACAAGTCAATGATCCCTCACTCTGCGAAATATAATAAAATTAAAGCTGAATTAAACCCAAAACCAAAAATGTAATACAGTCATGGCCAAAAATATTGGCACCCCTGCATTTCTGTCTGATAAAGCACCACTTCGCCCGGAAAACTGCTGCAATTACTGTACATATGTTTAGGCATTCTCATGTTTTTTTTTGGTTGTATTGGTAGGACATAAAAAAAAAAGTAGAGAAACAAAAAGCCAAATCTGACATATTCCACGCAAAACTCCAAAAATGGACTGGACAAAAATATTGGCACCCTCAATTTAATATTTGGTAGTACGCCCCTTGGAAAAAAAATAACTGAAATCAATCTATTCCTGTAACCATCAGTGAGTTTCTTACATCTCTCTACTGGAATTTTGGACCACTCTTCTTTTGCCAACTGCTCCAGGTCTCTCAGATTGGAAGGGTTCCTTTTCCCAACTGCTGTTCTGAAATCTCTCCACAGGTGCTCTATGGGATTTAGATCTGGAGTCATAGGTGGCCAGTTCAGTACTCTCAAGCGCTATGTCTTGATTTGTCTTAAAGTGATTGTAAAGTCTCTTTTTTTTAAAAAACAAACAGCCTGGATCCTCCTCTTTTTGGGTCCCTCTTCGCTGTTCCTGGTCCCTCCTTCCTAACGGTTGCCCCTACAGCAAGCAGCTTACTATGGGGCACCCAAGCTGCAGCTCCGTGCGTCCATTCACCGAGCTGCTGTTCTGCCCCGCCCCCACCCTCCCCCGATTGGCTAACTGACTAAGTGAAAGCTACAGGGAGCCAATGGTGCCACTGCTGTGTCTCAGCGAATCAGGAGGGAGGAGAGTTCCTAATGGCCGTTGGGTTCATGGACATCGCTGGACAGAGAGGGGGTCAGGTAAGTATTAGGGGGTGCTAGAGCAGCTGCTACACGCAGAATGCTTTTTATATCTTAATGCATTAGGATAAATAACCTTCTGCCTTTACAACTCCGGTTTTACCCCCTTCACGACCAGGCCATTTTTTGCAATACGGCACTGCGTTACGTTAACTGACAATTGCGCGGTCGTGCGACGTTGTACCCAAATAAAATTGCTGTCCTTTTTTCCCTCAAATAGAGCTTTTTTTGGGTGGTATTTGATCACCTCTGCGTTTGATTTTTTACGCTATAAATAAAAAAAGTGACAATTTCGAAAAAATTATTTTTTTACTTTCTGCTATAAAACACATCGAATAAAAAAAAAAAAAAAAAATGTAAAAAAGCCAATTTCTTCAAATTTAGACCAATATGTATTCTGCTACAAATTTAAAAAAAAAAAAAAATCCCAATAAGTGTATATTGATTGGTTTGCGCAAAAGTCTAAAACTATGGGATTTTTTTATGGCATTTTTATTTATTTCATTTTCTTTTACTAGTAATGCTGGCGACCAGTGATTTTTAGCGGGACTGCAACATTGCTGTGGACAAATCAAACACCTGACACTTTTGTGGGAATCAGTGACATTATTACAATGATCAGTGCTAAAATTATGCACTGTTACTGTACTAGTGACACTGGCAGGGAAGGGGTTAACATCAGGGGGCGATCAAAGGGTTAAATGTGTCCCTAGGGGATGCTTTCTCACTGTGTGGGGGTTGCTCTGACTGGGGGAAGACAAAGATCCGTGTTCCTTAGCAGGAATACAAGATCTCTATCTTCTCCCCTGTCAGAATGGTGAACTGCCTTGTTTATAATAGGCAGACCACTGTTCTGCCTCTCGGGAAGGATCGCGGGTCGCCGGCAGACATTGGACCCGCTGATTGGCTCCCCCTCTGTCCAATCAGCGTCCCATCGCACCTTGAGTGGCACGCACGTGCCCCTTAGTGACTATTGCACGAATTGACGTACAAGTATGTGCTTTATAGAGTCGACCTGCTGCAGTACAAATATGGTAAGCGGTCGGCAAGTGGTTAAACCATGTCTGGGTGCTTTTTGATGTGTGCTTTGGGTCATTGTAAGACCCAATGACCTCTGACAGAGGCCCAACATTCCGACACTGGGCTCTACATTGCACAACAGAATTCATTGACAGTGCCTGAAGCTGCAAAGCAACCCCAAAACATCAGTGAACCTCCACCATGTGTGACTGTTATCTTTTCTTTAACCACTTCAATACCAGGCACATTCACCCCTTCCTGCCCAGGACAATTTTGAGCTTTCAGCACTGTCGCACTTTGAATTACAATTGCGCGGTTGTACACTGTACCCAAACTACATTTTTATCATTTTTTTCCCACAAATAGAGCTTTCTTTTGGTGGTTTTTATTTTTTGCTAAACAAACTAAACATTTTTGAAAAAAAAAAAAAAAATAGTTTTTCTTCGTTTCTGTTATAAAATTTTTTTCTCCTTCACTGATGGGCACTGATAAGTCGGCACTCATGAGGCGGCACCAATGGGCACTGATGAGTTGTCACTAATTTGTAGAATTGATGGGCACTGATATGCGGCACTGACAGGCGGCACTGATAGGCGGCATTGATGGACACTTAGGCCCCTTTCACACGGACGGATAGAATTGTGCTTTTAGCTGCGGATTTTCTAGTTTTCTACTGCAGCTAAAAGCACACAATGCTTTCCTATGGCCCCATTCACACACTGCGTTTAGCTGCGTTTTAGTTACATGCAGTTTGGTGCGGATAGAAAAAATAGAATTGACTGCATCCAAGAGTGATTTAGTGCAGCTATCTGCACATAACTGCAGGTAATCGCAGTGTAACTATTTCTCCTGCGGATAGCAGCGGCAACAAGGAAAGAAAAGCAACTGGAAGCACATCAGAAATGGCAAGAATTTTCCAAGCGCAGCTAAACGCAACCGCTTGTAAACGCAAGTAAACAAAGGTAATCACACTGTACAAATGCAGCTGATTGCAGTGCCTGGAGTCTTGAATTTCACAGAACATATTATATGCTTTTAACTGCGTCAGAACAGCCGTCCGTGTGAAAGGCTCCTTATAGATGGTACTAATGGGCAGCGCTGATTGGGCAGGTAGTGATAGATATTATTGCTAGGCACTGATTGGCACTGTGATAGGCACTGATTGGCACTGTGATGGACACTAATTGGCACTGTAGTGGGCACTGGCAGACTTTATTATTGGGGCACTGCAGGGCACTCACTGACACATCTGATGGGAATGTGCTGATTATCAGCACAGACCCCCCCTCTCTGACAGGGAGAGCCGCCGATCAGCTCTCCTTGTCAGCGCGAACCGACGAACTGGCACTTCCTGGTTCTCATGATGATCAGCTGTGATTGCATTACAGGAACACAGAATCCATGCCTTCTGTACTGACAGAACGGCGATCTGCCCTGTTTACATAGGCAGATTGCCGTTCTGCCTGTGTACAGAATGATAAGCGGGTGCCAGTGGGCATCAGGGCTGTAGGATACAAGAAATAATACACATGACAGATTTACTTAGACAACGCTCGCTTATTCCAGAGTTTGTCTTGAAGTTTAGATGAACAAAAAAAAAAAAAAACACACACAAAAAAAAAAAAAAAAAAAAAAGGAAAAAGGTGTAAAAAAAATCATGTAAAAATGAAACTGACCCCAAACCATGATAACTTATAGAAATCACACAGGCGATCTGTTTGGCTGGCAGTCATACAGCGATGAGGTTGCATTTGTCATGTGAACTATTTACTAGCTCTGAGCCCGTGGGCTCTCTGTATGTGCCGATTCAATTTCAGAGAGATCAGCAAGGCGGCGGGGCTCGTGGGTATACTGCATTACAACATGACTCCACTCTCTTTCATTAACTGGTACAGGAACAATGAATGAGAATGGGCCTCCAATTACACTGCCTGCTCGCATTTACTTCATAGGCAGCCATTGGATTCAAATTGACCATGATACAACTGACAATAAACGGCAAAGAATGGAATGCCTGCACCATTTTAATTATAGCCTTTGATTCCGGCTGATGCAACGGTTAAGAAAAGGAAAAAAAAAAATAGACGGTTCCTGAATTGACTGCAGAGGCAGAAAGAGGACAAAGAAGAAATAAATCTTCTGGTGTTTGATAGTAGAAGTATACATAAAACTGGCAGAGACATTGTGGCCCCGTTATGGTGGGTTCAGGGGGGGCAATGTTATGTCTATGGCTGCAAGTGGACACTCCTAGCTCTAAGGGGAAGGTGGAGGTTAAAAAAAAAAAAGACAGGTATGGAGTTGACTGTTATAGGTAACTTCTAAGACTGGCAAGAGACTTGTTCTGAAGTTCCACAGATGCCTTAACCACTTGACCTCCAGAAGATTTACCACCCCTTCATGAACACGCCATTTTTGCGATACGGCACTGCGTTACTTTAACTGACAACTGCAACGCTTTACCCAGATAAAATTTATGTCATTTTTTTCCCACAAATAGAGCTTCCTTTTGGTGGTATTTGATCCCCACTGCATTTTTTTTTTTTTTTTGCGCTATAAACAAGAAAAAAAAAAAAATTCTGCTATAAAACATTCAATATAAAAATTGAAAAGACATCTAGAGAAAGAGCATGTGAGGGGTGCTGAATCAGATGCATGTTTAGGAGATATTCCTTGTACCTACAGGTAAGCTGCATTATAAGCTTCCCTGTGGGTAGAATTGTCCAATGGGACTTTAATGCAGTTCAATACAAGACAAAGTACATGAAAATGAGACAGAATAGGTACAGCTTTCTCTCCAGCAAGGAGAACAGTGAGCAGCACAGTAGTAGCATCACCAAACCTTACTCGAAATCTGGTGCGATTAGCAGTCAGAGTTCCTTAGATCAGTAGTCTCCAAACTGCGGCCCGGGGGGGCCAGATGTGGCCCTTCGCTTGCCTTTATCCAGCCCTTGAGGCACTCTTCCACCCACTGATACGAGACACTATTCTGCCAACTGACACCAACAATGAGGCACCATTTCTCCAACATGATCTCCCAATGATGGGACACTAGTCTTCCCCTTAATACCAAATGTGGCAATGTTTACTCCAGCTGATGCCAAGAAAATTTCCACTCCTGCTGGCCACAGTCCGCCCCCCCCCCCCCCTAAAGTCTGAAGGACAATAAGCTGACCCTTTGTTTAGTTTGTTTAAAAAGTTTGGAGACCCCTGCCTTATGCCACGTACACACGGGCGGACTTTTTGACCGGACTGGTCCGACAGACTTTCCAGCTGACTTTCGACTGACTTTTTAACGAACGGACTTGCCTACACACGATCACACCAAAGTCCAACGGATTCGTACGTGATGACGTACACCGGACTAAAATAAGGAAGTTCATAGCCAGTAGCCAATAGCTGCCCTAGCGTCGGTTTTTGTCCGTCGGACTAGCATACAGACGAGCGGATTTCTGCGTCCGGCGGAGTTACGACGTAAAGATTTGAAGCATGTTCCGAATCTAAAGTCCGTAAGATTTGCGACTGGAAAAGTCCGCTGAAGGTCCGGTGAAGCCCACACACGATCGGATTCTCCGCCGGCGTCCGCCAGACCAGTCCGGTCGAAAAGTCTGACCGTGTGTACGCCCCATTAGATGATCTCACACTGCAGACATACAGCTATGAGGCTCAAGCAACAGAAGTGAACTTATTTTGAGGAATTTAGGGCATCGGGTACATTTTCAGGGATGGTTTGACACAATTAACATTTCTAGTTGTTCCTTACAGCACAGTAATTTTTCACTGAGTTTAAATCCACTTAAAAAAAAAAAAAAAAAAGAAAGCACAATGCATACTGCATAAAATGTTGCATGATGTGTAAAGAACACCTAGTAATTAAATTAAGCAGACTGTTTAGAGCGGTCCAGAAATATTGGTCCCTGAATGCAGAAACTTCCAGATGTTCTTGTTTTATAGTGCGCAAATAAAAAAAACCAAGAGCAGATGTTGTACATAACCTTGAAAGGGATCCTTGCAAATTGCACGGAAAACTTTTCTATTGGTTTTATGAATTAAAACAGCTCTGCAGACCTCCTTCAAGCTGGACGACTACAACGCTCCAGAATCCTAATCACCAGAAATGTCATGTGCGGATTCCGAGTCATCTGAATTCACTGCGTGCCGTCCTCGCCTGCCCTAAACTGAAGGTCATCCTTGTTTTGAAGAGAGAAGGTACATTTCTGGGGGGCAAAATCTGCTGGCACAGAAACAACCACCGGAATGGCTTGAAGGTGAACAATCCCACACCCAGGAATGTACCTTCATGAGGCCTCAACCTGCCACCGGCAGTAACTGGCATGTAAAGTGACAGCTGTCCAAATAGACGGGCACAGGAAGAGTTCTCTCTCCCTTCCTGACTTGTTTCAGACACAGACTCTATTGTGTCCCATAGGATTTAATATTTAATTCACCTATGGCCTAGAGCGGCAAGTACATCAAGAAAGGAATAGCTGGCATTGTGCTTGCAGATTTCAAAGTCTTTAGTCAACATGTTACGTCAACAACTGCCAGCGTGAGTACAACTTTGCAGTCTGTTCTTTAGAAAGCAGCCACAGCCTGAGAAGAGAAACCTGTCCCCTGCCAGTATAGTGCAGAGTGACCCAGAAAATCCAGTAAATACAGCCATGGCCAAAAGTTTTGAGAATGACACAAATATTAATTTTCACAAAGTCTGCTGCTTCAGTGTTTTTAGATCTTTTTGTCCGATGTTATACTATGGTATACTGAAGTATAATTACAAGCATTTCATAAGTGTCAAAGGCTTTTATTGACAACTACATTATTTTTTTTTTACATAACATCGATATTTGCAGTGTTGACCTTTTTCAAGACCTCTGCAATTCACCCTGGCATGCTGTCAATCAACTTCTGATGGCAAACCATTCTTGCATAATCAATGCTTGGAGTCAGAATTTGAGGGTTTTTTGTTCACCCGCCTCTTGAGGAGTGACCACAAGTTCTCGATGGGATTAAGGTCTGGGGAGTTTCCTGGCCATGAACCCAAAATGTAGATGTTTTGTTCCCCAAGCCACTTAGTTATCACTTTTGCCTTATGGCAAGGTGCTCCATCATGCTGGAAAAGGCATTGTTCATCAATAAACTGTTCTTGGATGGTTGGGAGAAGTTGCTCTTGGAGGATGTTTTGGTACCATTCTTTATTCATGGCTGTCTTCTTAGGCAAAATTTTGAGTAGACCACTCCCTTGGCTGAGAAGCAACCCCTACACATGAATGGTCTCAGGATGCTTTACTGTTGGCATGACACAGGACTGATGGTAACATGCTCACCTTTTCTTCTCCGAAGAAGGTTTTTTCCTGATGCCCCAAACAATCAGAAAGGGGATCCATCAGAGAAAATGACTTTACCCCAGTCCTCAGCAGTCCATTCCCTTTACCTTTTGCAGAATATCAGTCTGTCCCTGATATTTTTCCTGGAGAGAAGTGGCTTATTTGCTGCCCTTCTTGACACCTAGGCAATGCTCCAAATGTCTTCTCCTTACGGTGCGTGCAGATGTCCTCACACCTGTCTGTCGTCATTCCTAAACAAGCTCTGCATTGGTGGTGCCCCAATCCCGCAGCTGAATCAATTGTAGGAGACGGTCCTGGCACTTGCTGGACTTTCTTGGGCACCCTTAAGCCTTCTTCATAACAACTGAACCTTTTTCCTTGAAGTTCTTGATGATTCGATAAATGGTTGATTTAGGTGCAATCTTAATAGCAGCAAAGCCTTGCCTGCAAATCCTTTTGTGCAAAGCAATGATGACCACACATGTTTCTTTGCAGGTAACAATGGTTAACAGGGGAAGACGAATGATTTCAAGCACCACCTTCCTTTTAAAGCTTCCAGTCTGTTATTCTAACTCAATCAGCATTACAGAGTGATTTCCAGCCTTGTCCTCATCAACACTGACACCCACTTTAACGAGAGAATCACTGACATGTCAGCTGGTCCTTTTGTGGCAGGGCTGAAATGCAGTGGAAATGTTTCATGGCAAAGGGGGACATTAAAATGAATTGCAATTCATCTGATCACTCTTCATAACCTTCTGGAGTACATGCAAATTGCCATCATAAAAACTGAGGCAGCAGACCTTGTGAAAATTTATATTTGTGTCCTTCTCAAAACCTGTGGCCAGGGCTGTGCAATCCATCAAAAGGTGTGCACAGTCATATGGGTTCATTTTCTATCTAAAGCAGCCACAGTCTGGGTAGAAAAACCTGTCACCTGCCAGCCTCCTGCAAAGAAGGACTCCTGATCTTTGAGGAAACAGTTGTCTCTTTGATAGAAGTCCAATCCACGCCGTGCTAAGTCAGAGCCAAAGCTTTCCAATCAGCAGGGAGCATGAGCTATAGGTCTGACCTCTGCAATGAGACCACTGCTTCCCCGCAGAGATCAGGAGTCCTCAATTGCAGGAGACTGGCAGGGGACAGGTTTTTCTACCCAGGCTGTGGCTGCTTTCAATAGAAAATTGACCTATATGACTTTGCACACCTTTTGCTTCGATGCACCTGGAAGGTATTTACTGGACTGAAATTTAAAGAGGAGCTTCAGGCTCCTTCAGAAAAAATGAAAAGTCAGCAGCTACAAATACTGTAGTTGCTGACTTCTACTATTAGGACACTTACCTGTCCAGTAATCCTGCTGTGTCCTCACCGGAGCTGATTTTTCAATCTGCCACCATCTCCGCTGAGGGAAACTGGCAGTGAAGCCTTGTGGCTTCCTAGTGAATGGCTGGTGGTGGTGGGGGGGGGTGTCAGCACTAGTCTGATCATTGGAGGAAAGCAGGCTGAGTTCTCAGAACAGTAGGAAAACTGACCATGCTGTGTTCTCTCCTGCCTAGTGTGGTCAGTTTGTTAATAGGAAAGCAGATGGATTGACAGGAACACATAAAGGAAACATTTCACATAAAGGGAGCAATACAAAGAGCACAGGAGACTTTCACACAAGTACATGGTAAAGCAGGCACATATCAGGAATATGAAATTCTGGGTTGACATTCTTCATCTCCCCCCCACCCTAAGAGACAGCTTTTTCTCTGCTGCCCCACCACTCAATTCAGCCACAGGGATTAAAGAAAAATCTCCAGTACTTTGGGGTATTGCAGAGCATGTGACTCGCACCCCTTCCTTCCATGTAATAGCACAGGTGCCTGATCATTTGCTCCGCTCTGTTACATGGGGCAAGGAGAGAGTCTTTGGCGCTCTGTAGGCTTTCACAAGTTGATTTGAAACTGGGGTGGGCTGCCTTTTCTTGCTCTAGATCCGGGGTCTGAAAACTACAGCCCTAGGGCCACTTCCAGCCTGCAACAACTTGTTTTGTATCCAAATCATGCGTTTCCATGGTACAGCCGGGCCATCCACCAGCACTGTAGCAACCAATGATGCTGAGCGGCCGAGACATGCTTCATCCTTCATTACTATGGTGCTGGCGTCTGGCTCAATGCAATCATAGAAACATGTGATGCGGATCCCAGGGCGGCACCATCCAGGACTGCCCAAAAATTCAAGAGGGTTTGCTCCGCCTCCTGCCCTGTGCCATGCTGCCGCTGTGGTGAAGATACTAAGGTAGGATGGGGGACTGAGGACTCGGGGAGTCTGATTAGATGGGGGGGGGGAAATCACTTACGAAACAGATTATTTTTTTTGAGCCGCAAGTATTTGCTTAATATACGACGTGACCCTTTCACTAAAAAAGTTTGGTGACCTCTGCTCTATATGGCAGAATGGAGCAGAAAGGGGAGTATAAGCCACTGGTAAAGGCAGGACTTAAGGAATATCTAAACCCAAAATGTATGAGAAAGTATCCTGTTCTCTTTGTATTGCTTCCTTTATGTAAAATCCCTGGTGATCCTGCCAGTCCCTCTGCTTTCCTAGTATAAACTGACCACACTAATCAGTCGAACACACCATGGTCAGTTCTCTAGCTGTGCTGGGAACTCAGCCTGCTCTCCTCCAATGATCAGACTTGACCCCCCCCCCCCCACACAGCCATTCACTGGGAATCTCAGTGTGCTGCTGTTTCTCCTCCCCCCAGCTCTTATGCAGGTGAGAACAGAGGGTATGTGATCACTTAAATAAAAGTTCTAATTTTTTTTTTTAAACCACACGCAAATGTTTTGCCTTTCTGTTTTAAACTTAAAGGAATGTTTTACAAAGTGAGGGTTCATTTGCACTTTAAATGAACCTGTTACTTGGTCCACCAAGTTTACAAAACAGCCAGGAAGATCAGATTACACAGACTGCTGAATGACTGAGAACAGTGGCACACCCTTCCCTCTCTCCTAGCAGACAGGCCCTTCTGGTTTGCACTGCAGCGACTTGGGATCTGACTTGTGAGACCCCCAAGTCGCATGACATGTGAAATCCCAAGTTAAATGAGAGCCGTCTTAGCCCTACTGAAATCACTCGGACTTTAGAAAAGGTTCCTGTACTTCAAGACGACTTCTATCTGACTTGTGCCCATTTAATGGAAGTCGCCTCCAAGTCAGATCCTCATCTGACTGATGCGATTTGGATCCAACATTACAGGAGGATTACACAGGCATTCCTTGCGGTGTAGCCCCTCCCTCGCATCAAAGATGCATCAAAGTAGTACTCAAGCCGCAAGCAAATCGTCAGGAAGTCACCTGGCAAAGTCGCACTGTAAGTTGCGTGACTTTCAGGTCGCAGTAATGTGAACCGAGCCTTAGGGGGTTTCTACTTGCGATGTGCCACTTGTTGCCTATTTTTTTTTTTTTTTGCTTTAGATTTTTCAGCTTAGGCCTTGTTCACACGTGTGATGATGCTCTTACAGCATCAATAGGACGTTTTTGGTGGGTCTCACCCTCCAGATGTGGCGTGCAGGCAGCCCGCTGAAGTCTAATAAGATGCAGCGGCTGCGCGGACAAAGCTGCGGGTCATAAATATGACAGGCGGGTGAATGCTCCTGAACATAGACAGTGTGCATTCGGGGGCCACTCCATAGCTCCCAACTGTCCCTGATTTCGAGGGACTGTCCCTGATTTGGAGCAATGTCCCTCTGTCCCTCATTCCTCCTCATTTGTCCCTCATTTTGGTCTGATCTATATAGTTGTATATAATATGCACTTTTATCCATCAAAAAGTGTTTCCCAGTTCTAAACCTTTCATCTGATTTCTAAATTGCTGCATTTGTAAATTCCAAAAGTTATGTAAGTGGTAAAAAAAAGCACTTGTGGGCAGGGGCATTGCTAGGTCTACAAAAGATCTGGGGCTAGAGCCCATAGCAGTGTAGTAAAGAAATTTGTGCACTTGGGTGGGCATATACACGTGTATACAGTAATATAAGTGTGTGTGTATATATCCCCAGAGAGCCACCCACTTACATCAGGGTCCCCAGAGAGCCCCTCCTTACATCAGGGTCCCCAGAGAGCCCCCCTTACATTAGGGTCCCCAGAGAGCCCCCCTTACATTAGGGTCCCCAGAGAGCCCCCCTTACATCAGGGTCCCCAGAGAGCCCCCCTTACATCAGAGTCCCCAGAGAGCCTCCCCCTTGCATCAGGGTCCCCAGAGAGCCCCCCTTACATTAGGGTTTCCAGAGAGCCCCTCCTTACATCAGGGTCCCCAAAGAGCCCCCCCCCCTTACATCAGGGTCCCCAGAGAGCCTCCCCCTTACAGAGTCCCCAGAGAGCCTCCCCCTTGCATCAGGGTCCCCAGAGAGCCCCCTTTACATCAGGGTCCCCAGAGAGCCCCCTTTACATCAGGGTTCCCAGAGAGCCCCTCCTTACATCAGGGTCCCCAGAGAGCCCCTCCTTACATCAGGGTCCCCAGAGAGCCCCTCCTTACATCAGGGTCCCCAGAGAGCCCCTCCTTACATCAGGATCCCCAGAGAGCCCCCCCCTTACATCAGGGTCCCCAGAGAGCCCCTCCTTACATCAGGGTCCCCAGAGAACCTCCCCCTTACATCAGAGTCCCCAGACAGCCTCCCCCTTGCATCAGGGTCCCCAGAGAGCCCCTCCTTACATCAGGGTCCCCAGAGAGCCCCTCCTTACATCAGGGTCCCCAGAGAGCCCCCCTTACATTAGGGTCCCCAGAGAGCCCCCCTTACATTAGGGTCCCCAGAGAGCCTCCCCCTTACATTAGGGTCCCCAGAGAGCCTCCCCCTTAAATCAGGGTCCCCAGAGAGCCCCTCCTTACATCAGGGTCCCCAGAGAGCCCCTCCTTACATCAGGGTCCCCAGAGAACCTCCCCCTTACATCAGAGTCCCCAGACAGCCTCCCCCTTGCATCAGGGTCCCCAGAGAGCCCCCCTTACATCAGGGTCCCCAGAGAGCCCCCCCACTTACATCAGGGTCCCCAGAGAGCCCCCCTTACATCAGGGTCCCCAGAGAGCCCCCCCACTTACATCAGGGTCCCCAGAGAGCCCCCCTTACATCAGGGTCCCCAGAGAGCCCCCCTTACATCAGGGTCCCCAGAGAGCCCCCCCACTTACATCAGGGTCCCCAGGGAGCCTCCCCACCCCTTGGGGACCCCTGCAGAGACTCAGGGCTATGGGCCCCAGATTCAGAGCTATAGCCCCAAAAGCCACCTCCTAGCGACGCCCCTGCTTGTGGGTTTAACCAATCTTGTTTTTTTGTACAATTCTCCATTAAAGGGAGCGAAGCAAGAGGTGTGTCCTATACCCGCATACTTTTGCTGATAGGTGTCACCCATTCCCATCTCAAAACGTTGGGAGGTGTGCCACTCTCCCGCACCCACACATTTGTCACATGGGACCAGCGGCTGTGTTTGTGCAGCCATTGCATCCTAATAGGCTTCAATGGGCTGCCTGCATGCCACACCTGGAAGCTGAGACTTTCGAGAACGATCGTTTCATGCTATACGGGGTATCATCGCCCGTACGAACGAGGCCTTATACTTTTATAAACATTTCATAACTGCAAAATCTCAAAACAAAAAGCTATGTTTTTACTGTTTACAGCGGCCCTTAAGCAGTATTGTATTTCAGTGAAAAAGGCTTTTGTTTAAAGCGGATGCAAAGCATATTTCTAATGATAAATGCATGTCCACATATTAAAAAAAACAAAAATACACAGCTTGAAATCACTGTACTCGGTATACTAGCATCATGCGTAACGTGAGAAAACACTGTTGAACCGCTGAACCAACCATTAAAACAATTGTTATCCCATCCTCCGTTTTAATACTAGCCAATATTTAAGCACGTTTTTAGTGGACTGTTTTTTTCTACACTGCATACAATAGCTATAAAAAGGACCAGGTTACAAGAGGCATTATCATAAAAAAAATATTTAATCTGTTGTAACACGCAGTGTACCTTCGCATCGAGTCTCCTTCAGGCAATTTATTGAATCTTTTTTTATTACTGTTGCTCTGGCTGCGGCGCTGAGCAGCCATTTCTAGCTGCCTCCAGCAGCTGTTGCAAGGCATTGTGGGAAGATCAGAAGGTAAAAAAAGACAAAAACGTTCCAGCAGAAAAACGAGCGATATGGAGGTTTGTAGCATGGACAAAAGGAAGGGAGGTCAAGCGGTGAACTTTAGTGTAAAGTTTTTTGATGCAAAATTGGAGAGACTATCAAGCACGTGGGGATTACACAGGCATGACATTATTTCCAGGAGCTTTCCTACGCTCAGGAAACTACATGGTAAATGTGAAGGATGTTCTACAAAGATTGTACAATCAGACTGTACTGTGTGTGGCCAGCTTTAGATTTAAAGTGGACATGAATCCAAAAATGTTTCCTCATTAGTAAAACCAGATTGAGGGCAAGCAAAATCACTGCATTGGGGACTCAGACAAATGAAAACCTGACAGATGGTCCAATCCTTCCTTAAGCTGCTGCCCCCCCCCCCCGTGCTGTTTACCGGTCGGCCTGGCACTTACCCCATCAGTGGCACCGGGTGGCAGGCAGCGTGGTGCAGCTGCTCCGTGTCCTCTCCTCCATGGTGGCTTCCAGCTCCTCCTCCTAGGCGTCCAATAGGATCACCTGTCCTTTCAGCAAATCGGGGACCGGTGTCAAAACTGGCTTCCTGATTGGCCGGGAGGAGGATTAGTGTTCGCTGTTGTAACACACCTGGGTGGGATCAGAGCGCACTCTCTGCACCCCAAGCCCACCCTATATTGAAGCCTATTAGAGCCTCTGACTCTAATCGGTGCTTCAAAAAAACAGCCCCCCCCGCATTGGAATCCATGCGCTGGTGACCTGAAAGGGGTCGAACGCATGGATGGGGGGGTGGCGATGGACAGGGGATGAGGGGGGTGGCGATGGACAGGGGATGAGGGGGGTGGCGATGGACAGGGGATGAGGGGGGTGGCGATGGACAGGGGATGAGGGGGGTGGCGATGGACAGGGGATGAGGGGGGTGGCGATGGACAGGGGATGAGGGGGGTGGCGATGGACAGGGGATGAGGGGGGTGGCGATGGACAGGGGATGAGGGGGGTGGCGATGGACAGGGGATGAGGGGGGTGGCGATGGACAGGGGATGAGGGGGGTGGCAGTAGACAGGGCGGGGGTGGCAACGGACAGGGCGGGGGGGCACGCCCTTAATGGAAGGGCCGCCCCTGATTTGAACCATGTATTGGAAAGCTGATTGTGGATCAGTGGATTGACTTGGCTCAATTGGGCAGGGATGAGGTCAGGGCCATGATGTAGCTGAGGCTGGGGAATTACATTCTTCATGCTTTCCTATGTTTCACCACGCATGCCACTCTTTAAAAGGCTGCCATTGTTCATCAGCCTGTAATGTCATTGGCTGACTACAGTAAATTCTTGGATGTGTACAGAGGAGTGGTACAAAAGCTCATCTCACTTGAAGGACTTTTTTGAAACATTTAATGGTTAAGAGCAACAAGTACATCCAACGCATTATGGTGAAACAAAGCCTCCCCCTGCTTCAGGGCTTGAGCAGGTGATGTTAATAGAAGCAAGACAGAACGCACTAGGGGGGGCTGTGCTGAGGCCTGATGAAGACTAAAGCTGGTCATAGACGGCTGGAATCACAGCTGGTTCAGCAGGTATAGGTTGAGATTCAAACCATGTATGGGCAGCTTAAATGTACCCAAGTTGATGGATCGATTTACTTGGGTACAAACAGCCTGATGGATTTTACATTTACATGCTGTTATAGCCATTAGCATGAAATGGCTGTGTTCACCCCCCTGGGAGAACACAATGGCTCTGCCAGAGGGATTCTCCTGCCAACACTGTGTTGATGGGGGAATCAAGCAAATTTCTTTCCTGCAATCCATGGTTGCAAAAAAGAGATTCTCTGTCTATGACTGGCCTTACTCTATCCCGGCCTTTCTCACCCAGGGGGCCTTCAGGTTTCTTCAGAGGTGCCTTTACAAAATGCCTAAAAAAACTGTATACAAGCCAGCTGCTGAATCAAGCCTGCTTTTTAGTTGCACAAAGTCATAGGTTTTCATTGTACACTATTACAACCTTCCAGCTGCTGGCCTCCTAAAAACCAATGATGTCATCAGTTGATAAGGGGGACGTTGGGTGCCTGCACAACATCCTTGTTTTCCCCTCCTCTGCCCCTCTCTGTCAACACTGGGGTCACATTAGGTAAGGCAGAGCAACCGAGGGAGAAGAGAAACATTGGAATACTAGTCAGTGCCAGTATGCAAAGGTTCATTTGCTTTCATAGAATAAATCACCTCAAGTGTTGGGCATCTCGTGTGTGAATGTTGCTGTATTATATAAAACGAATAGTTTCGTTTTTTACATTTTAGAATGGGGTGCCTCGAGATTGTGCTGAAATTACAAGGTGCCTTGTCTGAAAAAGGTTGAGAAACACTGCTCCACCCAAAACAAGATATTTTGCCTAGAGATTAGATTTACTTTAAGATTATAAATAGAGAAAGGAATGGTCAAAATCTGCTGCAAATTCTTTTTGCAGTCTTTAACCAACTGGGGAAACAACCCCGTCCCAGAGAAAAAAACCTCTTTCATGGTCCATGCAAACTGGGCTTAATAAAAAA